>NC_057813.1:650252172-650423523 GCF_018294505.1 Triticum aestivum
CGTAGCGGTGCTTAGGCGTGTGATAACCCACAAGTATAGGGGATCGCAACAGCTTTTGAGGGTAGAGTATTCAACCCAAATTTATTGATTCCACACAAGGGGAGCCAAAGAATATTCTTGAGTATTAGCAGTTGAGTTGTCAATTGAACCACACCTGGATAACTTAGTATTTGCAGCAAAGTGTTTAGTAGCAAAAGTGGTATGATAATAAAGGTAGCGGTAGCAAAAGTAAAGATAAATGTTTTTGGGTCTTTGTAGTAGTTGTAACAGTAGCAACAGAAAAGTAAATAAGCGAAGAACAATATATGAAAAGCTCGTAGGCAATGGATCAGTGATGGATAATTATGCCGGATGTGATTCCTCATGCAATAGTTATAACATAGGGTGATATAGAACTAGCTCCAATTCATCAATGTAATGTAGGCATGTATTCCATAAATAGTCATACGTGCTTATGGAAAAGAACTTGTATGACGTCTTTTGTCCTACCCTCCCGTTGAAGCGGGGTCCTAGCGGAAACTAAGGGATATTAAGGCCTCCTTTTAATAGAGAACCGGAACAAAGCATTAGCACACAGTGAATACATGAACTCCTCAAACTACGGTCATCACCGAGAAGTGTCCCGATTATTGTCACTTCGGGGTTGTCGGATCATAACACATAATAGGTGACTATAGACTTGCAAGATAGGATCAAGAACACACATATATTCATGAAAACATAATAGGTTCAGATCTGAAATCATGGCACTCGGGCCCTAGTGACAAGCATTAAGCATAGCAAAGTCATAGCAACATCAATCTCAAAACATAGTGGATACTAGGGATCAAACCCTAACAAAACTAACTTGATTAAATGGTAAATCTCATCCAACCCATCACCGTCCAGCAAGCCTACGATGGAATTACTCACGCACGGCGGTGAGCATCATGAAATTGGTGATGGAGGATGGTTGATGATGACGACGGCGACGAATCCCCCTCTCCGGAGCCCCGAACGGACTCCAGATCAGCCCTCCCGAGAGAGATTAGGGCTTGGCGGCGGCTCCGTGTCGTAAAACACGATGAAACTTTCTCCCTGATTTTTTTCTCCCCGAACGTGAATATATGGAGTTGGAGTTGATGTCGCTGGAGGTACAAGGGGCCCACGAGATTGGAGATCGCGCCCTAGGGGGGCTGTCTCGTGGACAGGCCGTGGGCCCCCTGGCATTAATTCTTTCGCCAAAAAATCTTATTAATTCCAAAAAGTGCCTCCATGGATTTCCAGGACATTTCGAGAACTTTTCTTTTCTACACATAAAACAACATCATGGCAGTTCTGCTGAAAACAGCGTCAGTCCAGGTTAGTTTCATTCAAATCATGCAAGTTAGAGTCCAAAACAAGGGCAAAAGTGTTTGGAAAAGTAGATACGTTGGAGACGTATCAACTCCCCCAAGCTTAAACCTTTGCTTGTCCTGAAGCAATTCAGTTGATAAACTGAAAGTGATAAAGAAAAACTTTTACAAACTCTGTTTGCTCTTGTTGTTGTAACATGAAAAGCCAGCATTCAAGTTTCAGCAAATATTATGAACTAACCATACTCACAATAACACATAGGTCTCACAATTACTCATATCAATAACATAATCAGCTAGCGAGCCATAATAATAAAACTCGGATGAGAACACTTTCTCAAAATAATCATAACATGATATAACAAAATGGTATCTCACTAGCCCTTTCTGAGACCGCAAAACATAAATGCAGAGCACCTTTAAAAATCATGGTAAAAGAGATCCAGTCAAGTCATACCCAATATAAACCAATAATAATGAATGCAAATGACAGTGTGCTCTCCAGCGGGTGCTTTTAATAAGAAGGGTGATGACTCAACATAAAAGTAAATGGATAGGCCCTTCGCAAAGGGAAGCAGGGATTTGTAGAGGTGCCAGAGCTCGATTTTAAAAGAGAGATTGAATAACATTTTGAGCGGCATACTTTCGCTGTCAACGCAACAACTATGAGATGGATGTATCTTCCATACTACATGCATTATAGGCAGTTCCCAAACATAATGGTAAAGGTTTATACTCCCCTAACCACCAACAAGCATCAATCCATGGCTTGCTCGAAACAACGAGTGCCTCCAACATACAACATCCCTGGGGGAGTTTTGTTTAATTATTTTGATTTGCTTTGATCTATTTGGATCATGGGACTGGGCATCTCGGTTACCGGCCCTTTCTCGTGAATGAGGAGCGGAGTCCACTCCTCTTGAGAATAACCCACCTAGCATGGAAGATATAGGCAGCCCTAGTTGTAACATGAGCTGCTCGAGCATACAAAACATAATTTCATTTGAAGGTTTGGAGTTTGGCACATACAAATTTACTTGGAACGGCAGGTAAATACCGCATATAGGTAGGTATGGTGGACTCATATCGAAAAACTTTGGGGTTTAAGGAGTTTGGATGCACAAGCAGTATTCTCGCTTAGTACAGGTGAAGGCTAGCAAAAGACTGGGAAGCGACCAACCGAGAGAGCGACAACAGTCGTAAACATGCATTAAAATTAATTCACACCGAATACAAGCATGAGTAGGATATAATCTACCATGAACATAAATATCGTGAAGGCTATGTTGATTTGATTCAACTACATGCATGAACATGTGCCAAGTCGAGTCACTCAATTCATTCAAAGGAGGATACCATCCCATCATATCACATCATAATCATTCTAATAGCATGTTGGCACGCAAGGTAAACCATTATAACTCATAGCTAATCAAGCATGGCACAAGTAACTATAATCTCTAAATGTCATTGCAAATATGTTTACTTCATAATAGCTGACTCAGGAACGATGAATCATCATATTTAGAAAAACAAGAGAGGTCGAGTTCATACCAGCTTCTCTCATCCCAATAAGTCCATCATATATCGTCATTATTGCCTTTCACTTGCACGATCGAACGATTTGTATAATAATAAGAGCGCACGTGCATTGGACTAAGCTGGAATCTGCAAGCATTCAACTCAAGAGAGAAGACAAGTAATATGGGCTCTAAATTAAATAAACAATCATGCATATAAGAGCCACTAAGCATTTTCAATATGGTCTTCTCAACCCCCAAAAGAAAAAAAGAAAATAAAACTATTTACACGGGAAAGCTCCCAACAAGTAAAAGAAGAACGAGAAATCTTTTTGGGTTTTCATTTTAATTTCTACTACAAGCATGGAAATTATACTAACTAATTTTTTTTGGTTTTTCTTAAAGTTTATCAAACACACAAGAAGAAAAACTAGAAAAAGAAATTTAAACTAACATGGATAATACAATGAAAGAGTATGAGCACCGACGACTAGTGTGTGAACATGAATGTAAAGTTGGTGAGAAATACATACTCCCCCAAGCTTAGGCTTTTGGCCTAAGCTGGTCTAATACCAATGTCCGCCTGGCTGATATCCATAAGTGAAACTGGGGTAGTACTGAGATGCAGAGGCGACCGCCTCCTGAGCAGCAGCGTGTTGGCGAGCTGCTTCCATTCCCCTCTCATATTCAGTTGCTTCTTCCCTGGTGACAACATATCTTCCTTTTGCCTGATAATCAAAAAGGTAGGGAGCAGGAAGAGTAACAGGGACGACGTTGCGTCTGTCATAGATTAGTCGATAATGGAGGAATTGTTCATTCCTCTCAAGAAAATGATGATCAAACATAGCTTCTTTATCCAAATAAATAGGAGGTACAATCATACCCCCCTCTTGTGGAGCTATATTAAGAAAATTAGCCACGCGGGTTGCATAAATTCCTCTAAAGAAATCTCCCCTTCTACTATTATTCTGCAACCTAGGTGCAACTATTGCCCCCAAGTTATAACCTTTATAACCTTACACAGCACTCTTGAGGACACTAAGATCAGGGGCACACATGTGACATACCTTGTCCTTACCGTTAATGCATCTACCAACAAAGAGAGCAAAGTAATGTATAGCAGGAAAATACATGCTCCCTATGGTAGCTTGTGTTACGTCCCTAGATTCTCCCACAGTAACACTAGCAAGAAAATCTCTAAATTCAGATTTGGGAGGATCATTAATATTACCCCACTGTGGGAGTTTGCAAGCAGTTGTGAAATCTTCTAAATCCATGGTATAAGATGTATCATAAATATCAAACATGACACTAGGAGAATTACGCGTAGAAATATATTTGAACCTCCGCACAAAGGAATCAGTCAATTGATAATATTGAGGACACTTATCTTGTGAGAAGTCCTCCAGCTCGGCATCACGCACATATGCGTCAAATTCCTCCTTGAAGCCTACTTCGACCATAAAATCATCGGATGGCCACTCACAAGCCCGGACATTTGCGTCCCTTGGCAAATTAACATCTTGTTCACGTATAGCAATCCTTGGCCCTTTCTTTGCTGAAGAACCACCTTGGTACATTCTTCTAAGCATATTTGTTTTTCTGAAAATTTCTGAAATTTTAGTAACTTCAAAATAAAAGTGAATAAAACTAAACAAGATTGATAGCAACTACTCCTACGAGTGCCTAGAGCCTATATCATACATTGGAATTGCTTGGGACCTAAAAATTTTAACATGCAAGCTCAAGAACATGGTCACCTATGCAGCAAAAATTTGCAATGAATAAAGCACTAGAACAAAAACTAATTGGACCAATGGAGGAGTCACATACCAAGCAACAATCTCCCAAAGCAGTATTGTGAATGGAGCTTTGAGCTAAGAGATCGAAAATCGTAGCAAAACGAGCTAGAACTCGTGCTTGAGCTGGATGGGGATTTTTTTTGGGTAGAAGATGAAGTGTGTGGGTGCTGGCATAAGTGGAGGGGGGCCACTAGGGGCCCACGAGACAGGGGGCGCGCCCTCCTCTCTCGTGGCCTGGTGCTTGCCCCTCCTGTAGTGTTTTCAGTGCCTAAAATCCTCAAATATTTCAGAAAAAATCATACTAAATTTGCAGGGCATTTGGAGCACTTTTATTTTCAGACTATTTTTTTAATGCACGAATAAATCAGAAAATAGACGGATAATACTATTTTTGCTTTATTTAATCTAAATAACAGAAAGTAAAAAGAGGGTACAGAAGGTTGTGCCTTCTAGTTTCATCCATCACGTGATCATCAAAATGAACCCACTAACAAGGTTGATCAAGTCTTGTTAACAAACTCATTCCGAATAACACGGGACCGGAGAAATTTCGAATAACACTAAGTTACCTCAACAGGGATATGAAAATCCCCAACAATAAGAATATCATACTTTTTTCTTGACAGTGGGGAGAGGAAATTCAAAATCTCCAAAAATGATAGTTGGAACTTTTTCAATAGAATTGATACTATGAACTTGAGATTGTTTCCTCGGAAAGTGTACCGTATGCTCATTACCATTAACATGAAAAGTGATATTGCCTTTGTTGCAATCAATAACAGCCCCTGCAGTATTAAGAAAAGGTCTACCAAGGATAATAGACATACTATCGTCCTCCGGAATATCAAGAATAACAAAGTCCGTTAAGATAGTGACATTTGCAACCACAACATGCACATCCTCATAAATACCGACAAGTATAGCAGTTGATTTATCAGCCATTTGCAAAGATATTTCAGTAGGTGTCAACTTATTTAATTCAAGTCTACGATATAAAGAGAGAGGCATAACACTAACACCGGCTCCAAGATCACATAAAGCAGTTCTAACATAATTTCTTTTAATAGAGCATGGTATAGTTGGTACACCCGGATCTCCAAGTTTCTTTGGTATTCCACCCTTAAAAGTGTAATTAGCAAGCATGGTGGAAATTTCAGCTTCCGGTGTCTTTTTTTTTGTGATGATATCCTTCATATACTTAGCATAAGGATTTACTTTAAGCATATCAGTTAAGCGCATACGTAAGAAAATAGGTCTAATCATTTCAGCAAAGCGCTCAAAATCCTCATCATCCTTTGACTTGGATGGTTTAGGAGGAAAGGGCATGGGTTTCTGAGCCCATGGTTCTCTTTCTTTACCGTGCTTCCTAGCAACAAAATCTCTCTTATCATAACGTTGATTCTTTGATTGTGGGTTATCAAGATCAACAGCGGGTTCAATCTCTACATCATTGTCTTTGCTAGGTTGAGCATCAACATGAACATTATCATTAACATTATCACTAGGTTCATGTTCATCACCTGATTGTGTTTCAGCATCAGAAATAGAAATATCATTGGGATTCTCAGGTGTGTCTACAGTAGGTTCACTAGAAGCATGCAAAGTCCTATCATTTTTATTTTTCTTCTTTTTAGAAGAACTAGGTGCCTCTAAATTATTTCTCTGAGAATCTTGCTCGATTCTCTTAGGGTGGCCTTCAGGATACAAAGGTTCCTGAGTCATTCTACCAGTTCTAGTAGCCACTCTAACAGCAAAGTCATTTTTATTATTTAATTCATCAAGCAAATCATTTTGAGCTTTAAGTACTTGCTCAGCTTGAGTAGCAACCATAGAAGCATATTTGCTAACGCGGTGAAGTTCATCTTTAACTCTAGCCAGATTATCACCTACGCGTCCTATCTCGAAAGCATTATTCTTTAACCCTCTACCAACATAAGCATTAAAACTTTCTTGTCTAGCCATAAAGTCGTCAAATTCATCTAAGCATGGGCTATGAAATTTAGTAGAGGGTATTTCAAATTTATCATATCTATAGAGAGAATTTACCTTTCTACCTGTGTCGGGTTATCAAGACAAATGTGGTTCTTCAGGCGGTAAATTAAGACCATGTATTTCTTCAATAGGAGGTAAATTCTTAACATCTTCAGCTTTAATACCTTTTTCTTTCATTGATTTCTTTGCCTCTTGCATATCTTCAGGACTGAGAAATAAAACACCTCTCTTCTTCGGAGTGGGTTTAGGAATAGGCTCAGGAGTTGGCTCAATTGGTTCAGGAATTACTTCAGGAACTGGCTCGGGAAGAGTCCAATTATTTTCATCAGTCAACATATTATTCAATAGTATTTCACCTTCGTCGACTGTTCTTTCCCTAAAAACACAACCAGCACAACTATCCAAGTAGTCTTTGGAAGCATCGGTTAGTCCATTATAAAAGATATCAAGTATTTCATTTTTCTTAAGAGGATGATCGGGCAAAGCATTAAGTAACTGGAGAAGCCTCCCCCAAGCTTGTGGGAGACTCTCTTCTTTGATTTGCACAAAATTATATATTTCCCGCAAGGCAGCTTGTTTCTTATGAGCAGGGAAATATTTAGCAGAGAAGTAATAAATCATATCCTGGGGACTATGCACACAACCAGGAGCAAGAGAATTATACCAAGTCTTAGCATCACCCTTTAATGAGAACAGAAATATCTTAAGGATATATAAATAGTGAGACTTCTCATCATTAGTAAACAGGGTGGCTATATCATTCAACTTGGTAAGATGTGCCACAACAGTTTCAGATTCAAGGCCATAAAAAGGATCAGATTCAACTAAAGTAATAATATCAGGATCAACAGAGAATTCATAATCCTTATCGGTAACACAGATAGGTGAAGTAGCAAAAGCAGGATCGGGTTTCATTCTAGCATTAAGAGTCTGCTGCTTCCATTTAGCTAATAATTTCTTAAGATCATTTCTATCATTGCAAGGAAGAATTTCCATAGCAGCTTTTTCATTCATAATATAACCCTTAGGAACAACAGGTAATACATAATCATTGGGGGAACCTTCATCATCACTATCATCAGTAATATGATCTTCACTAATTTCATTCCCCCAAACTCTAGCAAGTTGTTCATCAAGAAATTCACCTAATGGCACAGTAGTATCACGCACAGAAGTAGTTTCATCATGCATAGCAGAAGTGGCATCACCAATAACATGCGACATATCAGAATTCATAGCAGTAGCAGGTTTAGGTGTCGCAAGTATACTAATAACGGAAGGAGAATCTAGTGCAAGGCTAGATGGCAGTTCCTTACCTCCCCTCGTAGTTGAGGGCAAAATAGTAGTTCGATCATCTTTCAAGTTCTTCATAGTGATCAACAGATATAAATCCCAAGTGACTCAGAGAATAGAGCTATGCTCCCTGGCAACGGCGCCAGAAATTAGTCTTGATAACCCACAAGTATAGGGGATCACAACAGCTTCCGAGGGTAGAGTATTCAACCCAAATTTATTGATTCGACACAAGGGGAGCCAAAGAATATTCTTGAGTATTAGCAGTTGAGTTGTCAATTCAACCACACCTGGATAACTTAGTATCTACAACAAAGTGTTTAGTAGCAAAAGTGGTATGACAATAAAGGTAGCGGTAGCAAAAGTAAAGATAAATGTTTTTGGGTTTTTGTAGTAGTTGTAACAGTAGCAACGGAAAAGTAAATAAGCGAAGAACAATATGTGAAAAGCTCGTAGGCAATGGATCAGTGATGGATAATTATGCCGGATGCGATTCCTCATGCAATAGTTATGACATAGGGTGATATAGAACTAGCTCCAATTCATCAATGTAATGTAGGCATGTATTCCGTAAATAGTCATATGTGCTTATGGAAAAGAACTTGTATGACGTATTTTGTCCTATCCTCCCGTTGAAGCGGGGTCCTAGCGGAAACTAAGGGATATTAAGGCCTCCTTTTAATAGAGAACCGGAACAAAGCATTAGCACACAGTGAATACATGAACTCCTCAAACTACGATCATCACCGAGAAGTGTCCCGATTATTGTCACTTCGGGGTTGTCGGATCATAACACATAATAGGTGACTATAGACTTGCAAGATAGGATCAAGAACACACATATATTCATGAAAACATAATAGGTTCAGATCTGAAATCATGGCACTCGGGCCCTAGTGACAAGCATTAAGCATAGCAAAGTCATAGCAACATCAATCTCAGAACATAGTTGATACTAGGGATCAAACCCTAACAAAACTAACTTGATTACATGGTAAATCTCATCCAACCCATCACCGTCCAGCAAGCCTACGATGGAATTACTCACGCACGGCGGTGAGCATCATGAAATTGGTGATGGCGGATGGTTGATGATGACGACGGCGACGAATCCTCCTCTCCGGGGCCCCGAACGGACTCCAGATGAGCCCTCCCGAGAGAGATTAGGGCTTGGCGGCGGCTCCGTGTCGTAAAACGCGATGAAACTTTCTCCCTGATTTTTTTCTCCCCGAACGTGAAGTTGACGTCGGTGGAGGTCCAGGGGCCCATGAGATAGGAGGCCGCGCCCTAGGGGGCCGCACCCCCCTGTCTCGTGGACAGGCCGCGGGGCCCCTGGCATTAATTCTTTTGTCAAAAATTCTTATTAATTCCAAAAAGTGCCTCCGTGGATTTCCAGGACTTTCCGAGAACTTTTCTTTTCTACACATAAAACAACATCATGACAGTTCTGCTGAAAACAGGGTTAGTCCGGGTTTGTTTCATTCAAATCATGCAAGTTAGAGTCCAAAACAAGGGCAAAAGTGTTTGGAAAAGTAGATACGTTGGAGACGTATCAGCGTGATACGTCTCCAATGTATCTATAATTTTTTATTGTTCCATTCTATTATATTACCCCTTTTGGATGTTTATGGACTTTATTTTACATATTTATATCATTTTTGGGACTAACCTACTAACCAGAGGACCAGCCTGTATTGTTGGTTTTTTTTGCCTATTTCAGTATTTCGAAGAAAAGGAATATCAAACGGAGTTCAAACGGAATGAAACCTTCGGGAGCGTGATTTTTGAAACAAACGTGATCCAGAGAACTTGGAGTGCAAGTCAAGAAGCAAACAAGCGGCAAGGAGATAGGACGGCGCGCCCACCCCTCCTGGGCGTGCCCCCTGTCTCCTAGGCCCCTCGAGCGGCCACCGACGTACTTCTTCCTCCTATATATACCTACGTATCCCGAAAACATCCAGGGAGCCAATGAAAAACAATTTCCACCGCCGTAACCTTCTGTGTGCGTGAGATCCCATCTTGGAGCCTTCGTCGGCGCTCCGCCGGAGGGGGAATCGACCACGGAGGGCTTCTACATCAACACCATAGCCCCTCCGATGAGTTGTGAGTAGTTTACCACAGACCTTCGGGTCCATAGTTATTAGCTAGATGGCTTCTTCGCTCTTTTTGGATCTCAATACAATGTTCTCCCCCTCTCTTGTGGAGATCTATTTGATGTAACTCTTTTTGCGGTGTGTTTATCGAGATCCGATGAATTGTGGGTTTATGATCAAGTTTATCTATGAGAAATATTTGAATCTTCTTTGAATTCTTTTATGTATGATTGAGTTATCTTTGCAAGTCTCTTCGAATTATCACTCTGGTTTGGCCTACACTACACCACGACACTACAAAGACGACATGCATCTGTTGGTATAAGTGAGAATCGCCGACACTTTTTTTGTCCCAAACTATACCGACACACAGTATATTAGTATTATTATAAGTTTGTGTCACATTATCTGTCGCCAAAACTAATAAAAACATCATCAAAATTTCCATCGGCACATGAAGACAATGCCATCTATTTGTGTGTCGCTGATTCATGTGGACACAAAAAGTGTCGGCGTTTCGCTATGCCAAACACCCGATACGCACCAGACCAGAAAAAAAAACACCAGACCCTTCGACCCCGACCTGTTCGATCCCCAATCTAACCTCTCTCTCTCTCTCTCCATCTCACCACCCACACACCCTAACCCTAACCCGACCGCGCCGCCGCTCCCAACCTGCGCGCCTCCGCCCCAAACCACCCGCCGGTCCCCCGCGCCACCACATCTCGGACCCCGGCCTCCCTTCCCTTAGTCCGCAGTAGCAACAGCGCCGTCTGCGACGGAGCAGCGCCGTCCGCCGCCGAGGAACAGCAGCGCTGTCCGCCACCAAGGATCCGCCGCGCGCCGGGAACAGCAGCACCATACGCCGGAGGATCCGCCGCACCGACTGCTGTTGAGGAGGAGCCCGCCGTTCTTCTTCCTCCACCGGCGACCCCTGCCCCGGCCCCGCCTCTAGATTTCAACAAGTAAGATGCAGTTTTTTTTCCATACCTATCTTCTCGTATGTTGCTATATGGAGTCCATATTTTATTGTGAATGGTTTATAATCTGATGGTATGCCTTGCGTGATTATAGTCGGGTGGTTCCAGGTCTAGGTCATGGCATCAGTGCTGTGGCGTTGTTCTGTTTTCTCAATGAATAGCAGTCGCTTGTTGGATGGGAATTGCTACTGTAAGTCATCTCAGCGAGCAGTATTGACCCCCTAAAGAAAGGAGTATCGACACAATACACAAAATTATTAGGCTGCAGATAGTATGGGGTACATTAGTACATGGACATAAAAAAGTAAAGGATATTCATGATAGTGTTTGCTTGTCTTTGTCAGGTTTTTTAATTTTCTTTTTGAGTGGCTTCACACACATGTGCATTTCCGCCGTATTGTATCGCCACAGAGACAATACTTGCAGGGGTTGTGAAAAATAACTTGAAGCATGCCCATTAGTTAGTAGAGCATATATTTGCGTTGCAGCGATGACTTTATTAGTGTGTGTGTGTTCACTTCTAGGTCACTGCATCATGTCAAAAAAACTGGCAGTGCTACAATTTCTCAAAAGAAAAGGAAGTTCATGTGAAGAACCATGGCGACACATGTGAGAAAAATATATTTGAGTCAATATATATACACATATAAATGGATTGAACTATTTGTTCTTTTCTGTGAGGGAAAGACAGTTAATTAGTTGTTAGTTTGAAAAACTGTAAAAAAGATAGTCTGCAGTAAATGTGTATAAAAAATATAGGTCAGTGATATACTGTGATAATTCCTCCTTGTTTTTTGTCTGCAACAGTTGATTAAATTTTTTGAGGGGGGTTCAAAAAAACACTTCATGAGCTTCTTTTTGAATGGCTGAATAGATTAGTTATGTTTTAATCCGAAGTCCGGCAAGTGTGCTTCACGTGTTAGATTTTCCTGCGATTCAAAATCCTGCCCACCTATTCTGAACCCAAATCTTTATTATCACTCGTCAAGCCTATGAAGGCCCAGTGGCTTTGATGCACGCCCATTACTCAATAAGTAATAGTTCCAGTAAGCTCACAGTACTACTTCCACAACCGCGAATGGTAAATTTTAAAAGTGCAAATGAAAGCATAGAAATTAACACAGATTGCTATTTTAGGTCTTCAATGATTTCCGAATAGATTGAAAGTCCAAGCCTTGATGAATTGACAGACCACACATGTTTTGTGAAGTATTTTAAACGAAATTGCAATTGAAATCTAGATGCAGCTACTGTAGATATATTTGTTGCTATTAGTACACATTTTTCCCCTATCCAAGGTCTTCTACTATTTCAATACCCATCATATGTGAAAATCTGTGGCGATAAAAGAAACACATCTACAGTCTGTAATTTGTTCCTGAAAGTGAAACTTAACAATGTCAGTGAGTGGTGAAATGTACACTCTTGTTTGATCTAATTTCTGGATTCCCTTTCCTTGTACTTCTAAGAAAATAATTAAGTCTTGCATTAGGTATAGAACACAAAGACAACATTAGTTGCATCTTTTATTGAGGAAGAAACTCATTCGATCTATCTAGGTTGAACAAGTTTATGTCTAAACTGTCATATTTATTCACAGATTTTGTCTACTTGCTTCAAAACAGAAATGTGGCTTTTGCTTGCTGGTAATTTGGGTTATGGTGTGGCTGCCTATTACTCAAGATGAACTCATATCATATCATCAATTTCAGGAACATTATCTCAGCTGTTGTTGATTTCAGAACAGATCATTGGCATTGTACCTTCAAGGGACTATCCTTTTGCCTACTGAGCACACAAAACAAATGTGTCTATATATTTATTTAAGTGAAACAACATGCTTCCATTTTTGGTCAATCGGTGGATCTGACTAATACATAACTACATATATATGTGTGAGGTATTATTCATGTGTCATTTTTCGTAATTCAAGTAAGCTGAAACTGATGGTCTCAGATGGTTTGTGTATTAACTTTGATCAGAACCTGCATCTACAAATACTGAGTAGAGGGTTGCCTTTTGTGCAGGAATTTGCAGCAGGATCCCTTGCCTGTGCTCTCCGCTTGTCCTCACTCCTTAGACCTTCCCTTTGCTTATCACCATACATTTTATTCAGAGTGGTGTCAAGATGCATCTCCTCTGCCAAGATGATGGGCAGAGGGCCTAAGCTCTAGGTGAGCTCCACCAAACATGTGTTATATATTGTACGATGTTTTCATTGTTAATGTCTGCAATCTAATGCTTTGCTCTGCTATTTTAATTTTGTGTAACATGCATACTCTCATGGATCTGTACGCATGTGTTTGCAAGAACTTGTACGCATGAGTTTGTAAGAAGTTGAATGCTGGTATGATGCTTTATTTTCTACAAAGTTGGGCTATATGCTCACGGCTGCTTCCTGATAATTGTGCATGTAACTTGGTTTCTTCACTTCATTTAAATGATTAGTATGTTTTGGGCTTTGACCTATGCATATAACAACACTACCATGCCAGTTTGTACATCTTCTGTTTTTGGTTCTTTGGACTCAAGAGTAACTCAGAAGTTTGAACAAATGTACTATGATAATATTGCTCAAACATATGGTGCTTTTGCAGGGTCAAATGGCGGGAAGTATCAAGTCAAAGATATTATGGCTTTTGTACATCTTCTATTTTCTTTAAATGGAAGTTGGTGTTGGTTTGGTGATCGAAGACTTGGGCTCTTCCATAGTGTTTTGTAGAGTGATCGAACACTTAAGTCTCTTATGAACTAGGACCATAATTTGTAACATGCCACAACTTGTATGTTGAGTTGAGTATTTGTTTCAATGGTTGTAACAAGGAAAACTGATCTTCTATATATGTTGAATAAATGCTTTGGTCAATGGCATTTTGTGATGAATAGAAGAGTGTAATTGTTGGTATATCTACTGCAAAGTGAACATGAATTGAATATTTTGAATATATTTTCATGTTAATATATGTTGCATTTGCATTTGTGCTGAAATGTATAGCCCTGGCAGCAAATGTGTCGGCAAAACTATTGGAGGTCGCAAAGACTGTTGGCATAGCATACTTACAGAGAAACTGTCGGGGTAGCAACGGCCGTTGCACTATCTGTCGGTATAGCACACTGTCAAACAATCTGTCAGCATAGAATAGTCTGTCGCTGAAGAAATGTTTGTCGCTATAGCCCTCACCAACCCAGTCAAACTGTCTATCGGCATAGATTTATCTGTCGCTAAAGACTTTTCCCGGCAGGACTATAGGCGAAAACTCCTTTCCGTCGCCAAAAGTCTTTCCCAACACCAAATGTGTCGCCTTATGTGACCTACGCCGACAGATTGTTTGACGCTGCTTTGAGTGTCGTGGTGTAGTGCTACTAGATTGATCTTTCTTGCCATGGGAGAAGTGCTTAGCTTTGGGTTCAATATTGCGGTGTCCTTACCCAGTGATAGAAAGGGTTGCAAGGCACGTATTGTATTGTTGCCATCAAGGATAAAAAGATGGGGTTTATATCATATTGCAGGAGTTTATCCCTCTACATCATGTCATCTTTCTTAGTGCGTTACTCTGTTCTTATGAACTTAATACTCTAGATGCATGTTGGATAGCGGTCGATGTGTGGAGTAATAGTAGTAGATGCAGGCGGGAGTCGGTCTACTTGTCACGAACATGATGCCTATATACATGATCATGCCTAGATAATCTCATAATCATTCGCTTTTCTATCAATTTCTTGACAGTAATTTGTTCACCCACCGTAATACTTATGCTATCTTGAGAGAAGCCACTAGTGAAACCTATGGCCCCCGGGTCTATCTTTTATCATATAAGGTTTTAATCTACTTTTATTTGCATCTTTACTTTTTGTATCTATATTATAAAATACCAAAAATATATTTATCTTATCATACTATCTCTATCAGATCTCACTTTCGCAAGTGGCCGTGAAGGGATTGACAACCCCTTTATTGCGTTGGTTGCGAGTTCTTTGTTTGTTTGTGTAGGTGCATGTGACTTTTGAGGAGCCTCCTACTCGATTGATACCTTGGTTCTCAAAAACTAGGGGAAATACTTACGCTACTTTGCTGCATCACCCTTTCTACTTCAAGGAAAACCAAGGCAAGCTCAGGACGTAGCAAGGCGAAGCCCTGCGTCGGTAGCATCATCAACACCATCATCACACCATCGTGCTGGCGGAACTCTCCCGCAAAGCTCTGCTGGATCAGAGTTCGTGGGACGTCATCGAGCTGAACGTGTGTTGAACTCGGAGGTGCCGTACATTCGGTACTTGGATCGGTCGGATCATGAAGACGTACGACTACATCAACCGCGTTGTACTAACGCTTCCGCTTTCGGTCTACGAGGGTACATGGACAACACTCTCCCCTCTCGTTGCTATGCATCACCATGACCTTGCGTGTGCGTAGGAATTTTTTTTGAAATTACTGCGTTCCCCAACAGTGGCATCCGAGCCAGGTTTATGCGTAGATGTTATATGCACGAGTAGAACACAAGTGAGTTGTGGGCGATACAAGTCATATTGCTTACCAGCATGTCATACTTTGGTTCGGCGGTATTGTTGGATGAAGCGGCCCGGACCGACATTACGCGTACGCTTACGCAAGACTGGTTCTATCGACGTGCTTTGCACATAGGTGGCTGGCGGGTGTCAGTTTCTCCAACTTTAGTTGAACCGAGTGTGGCTACGCCCGGTCCTTGAGAAGGTTAAACAGCACTAACTTGACGAAATATCGTTGTGGTTTTGATGCGTAGGTAAGAACGGTTCTTGCTCAGCCCGTAGCAGCCACGTAAAACTTGCGACAACAAAGTAGAGGACGTCTAACTTGTTTTTGCAGGGCATGTTGTGATGTGATATGGTCAAGACATGATGCTAAATTTTATTGTATGAGATGATCATGTTTTGTAACAGATTTATCGGCAACTGGCAGGAGCCATATGGTTGTCGCTTTATTGTATGCAATGCAATCGCCCTGTAATTGCTTTACTTTATCACTAAGCGGTAGTGATAGTCGTAGAAGCAATAGTTGGCAAGATGACAACGATGCTACGATGGAGATCAAGGTGTCGCGCCGGTGACGATGGTGATCATGACGGTGTTTCGGAGATGGAGATCACAAGCACAAGATGATAATGGCCATATCATTTCACTTATTTGATTTCATGTGTTGTTTATATTTTATGCATCTTATTTTGCTTTGATTGACGGTAGCATTATAAGATGATCTCTCACTAAATTTCAAGGTAAAAGTGTTCTCCCTGAGTATGCACTGTTGCCAAAGTTCGTCATGCCGAGACATCACGTGATGATCGGGTGTGATAAGCTCTACGTTCATCTACGACGGGTGCAAGCCAGTTTTGCACACGCATAATACTCGGGTTAAACTTGACGAGCCTAGCATATGCAGATATGGCCTCGGAACGCTGAGACCGAAAGGTCGAGCGTGAATCATATAGTAGATATGATCAACATAGTGATGTTCACCATTGAAAACTACTCCATTTCACGTGATGATCGATTATGGTTTAGTTGATTTGGATCACGGGATCACTTAGATGATTAGAGAGATGTCTATCTAAGTGGGAGTTCTTAAGTAATATGATTAATTGAACTTGAATTTATCATGAACTTAGTACCTGATAGTATTTTGCTTGTCTATGTTGTTATAGATAGATGGCCCGTGTTGTTGTTCCGTTGAATTTTAATGCATTCCTTGAGAAAGCAAAGTTGAAAGATGATGGTAGCAATTACACAGACTGGGTTCGTAACTTGAGGATTATCCTCATTGCTGCACAGAAGAATTACGTCCTGGAAGTTCCGCTGGGTGTCAGGCCTACTACAGATGCAACTGCAGATGTTGTGAATGTTTGGCAGAGCAAAGCTGATGACTACTCGATAGTTCAGTGTGCCATGGTTTACGGCTTAGAACCAGGACTTAAACGCCGCTTTGAACGTCATGGAGCATATGAGATGTTTCAGGAGTTGAAGTTAATATTTCAAGCAAATGCCCGGATTGAGAGATATGAAGTCTCCAATAAGTTCTACAGCTGTTGATGGAGGAGAATAGTTCTGTCAGTGAACGTATACTCAAAATGTCTGGGTATAACAATCACTTGATTCAACTGGGAGTTAATCTTCCGGATGATAGTGTTATTGACAGAATTATTCTATCACTGCCACCAAGCTACAAGAGCTTCGTGATGAACTATAATATGCAAGGGATGAATAAGACAAATCCTGAGCTCTTTGCAATGCTAAAGGCTGCGGAGGTAGAAATCAAGAAGGAGCATCAAGTGTTGATGGTCAACAAGACCACCAGTTTCAAGAAAAAGGGTAAAGGGAAGAAGAAGGGGAACTTCAAGAAGAACGACAAACAAGTTGCTGCTCAAGAGAAGAAACCTAAGTCTGGACCTAAGCCTGAGACTGAGTGCTTCTACTGCAAGCAGATTGGTCACTGGAAGCGGAACTGCCCCAAGTATTTGGCGGATAAGAAGGATGGCAAGGTGAACAAAGGTATATGTGATATACATGTTATTGATGTGTACCTTACCAGAGCTTGCAGTAGCACCTGGGTATTTGATACTGGTTCTGTTGCTAATATTTGCAACTTAAAACAGGGACTACGGATTAAGCGAAGACTGGCTAAGGACGAGGTGACGATGCGCGTGGGAAATGGTTCCAAAGTCGATGTGATCGCCGTCGGCACGCTACCTCTACATCTACCTTCGGGATTAGTTTTAGACCTAAATAATTGTTATTTGGTACCAGCGTTGAGCATGAACATTATATCTGGATTGTGTTTAATGCGAGACAGTTATTCATTTAAATCTGAGAATAATGGTTGTTCTATTTATATGAGTAATATCTTTTATGGTCATGCACCCTTGAAGAGTGGTCTATTTTTGTTGAATCTCGATAGTAGTGATACACATATTCATAATGTTGAAGCCAAAAGATGCAGAGTTGATAATGATAGTGCAACTTATTTGTGGCACTGCCGTTTGGGTCATATTGGTGTAAAGCGCATGAAGAAACTCCATACTGATGGACTTTTGGAATCACTTGATTATGAATCACTTGGTACTTGCGAACCATACCTTATGGGCAAGGTGACTAAAACGCCGTTCTCCAGAACAATGGAGCGAGCAACAGATTTATTGGAAATCATACATACTAATGTATGTGGTCCTATGAATATTGAAGCTCGCGGCAGGTATCGTTATTTTCTCACCTGCACAGATGATTTGAGCAGATATGGGTATATCTACTTAATGAAACATAAGTCTGAAACATTTGAAAAGTTCAAAGAATTTTAGAGTGAAGTGGAAAATCATCGTAACAAGAAAATAAAGTTTCTACAATCTGATCGTGGAGGAGAATATTTGAGTTACGAGTTTGGTCTACATTTGAAACAATGCAGAATAGTTTCGCAACTCACGCCACCCGAAACACCACAACGTAATGGTGTGTCCAAACATCGTAATCGTACTTTACTAGATATGGTGCGATCTATGATGTCTCTTACTGATTTACCGCTATCATTTTGGGGTTATGCTTTAGAGACGGCTGCATTCACGTTAAATAGGGCACCATCAAAATCCGTTGAGACGACGCCTTATGCACTGTGGTTTGGTAAGAAACCAAAGTTATCATTTCTTAAAGTTTGGGGCTGCGATGCTTATGTGAAAAAACTTCAACCTGATAAGCTCGAACCCAAATCGGAGAAATGTGTCTTCATAGGATACCCAAAGGAAACTGTTGGGTACACCTTCTATCACAGATCCGAAGGCAAGACATTCATTGCTAAAAATGGATCCTTTCTAGAGAAGGAGTTTCTCTCGAAAGAAGTGAGTGGGAGGAAAGTAGAACTTGATGAGGTAACTGTACCTGCTCCCTTATTGGAAAGTAGTTCATCACAGAAACCGGTTCCTGTGACGCCTACACCAATTAGTGAGGAAGCTAATGATATTGATCATGAAACTTCAAATCAAGTTACTACCGAACCTCGTAGGTCAACCAGAGTAAGATCCGCACCAGAGTGGTACGGTAATCCTATTCTAGAGGTCATGTTACTTGACCATGGCGAACCTACAAACTATGAGGAAGCGATGATGAGCCCAGATTCCGCAAAATGGCTAGAGGCCATGAAATCTGAGATGGGATCCATGTATGAGAACAAAGTGTGGACTTTGGTTGACTTGCTCGATGATCAGCAAGCCATCGAGAATAAATGGATCTTCAAGAAGAAGACTAACGCTGATGGTAATGTTACTGTCTACAAAGCTCGACTTGTTGCGAAAGGTTTTCGACAAGATCAAGGGGTTGACTATGATGAGACTTTCTCACCCGTAGCGATGCTTAAGTCTGTCCGAATCATGTTAGCAATTGCCGCATTTTATGATTATGAAATTTGGCAAATGGATTTCAAAACTGCATTCTTGAATGGATTTCTGGAAGAAGAGTTGTATATGATGCAACCAGAAGGTTTTGTCGATCCGAAAGGTGCTAACAAAGTGTGCAAGCTCTAGCGATCCATTTATGGACTGGTGCAAGTCTCTCTGAGTTGGAATAAACATTTTGATAGTGTGATCAAAGCATATGATTTTATACAGACTTTTGGAGAAGCCTGTATTTACAAGAAAGTGAGTGGGAGCTCTGTAGCATTTCTGATATTATATGTGGACGACATATTATATGTGAAGCTGCTTATATATTGGGCATCAAGATCTATAGAGATAGATCAAGACGCTTAATTGGACTTTCACAAAGCACATACCTTGATAAAGTTTTGAAGAAGTTCAAAATGGATCAAGCAAAGAAAGGGTTCTTGCCTGTATTACAGGGTATGAAGTTGAGTCAGACTCAATGCCCGACCACCGCAGAAGATAGAGAGAAAATGAAAGATGTTCCCTATGCTTCAGCCATAGGCTCTATCATGTATGCAATGTTGTGTACCAGACCTGATGTGTGCCTTGCTATTAGTTTAGCAGGGAGGTACCTAAGTAATCCAGGAGTGGATCACTGGACAACGGTCAAGAACATCCTGAAATACCTGAAAAGGACTAAGGATATATTTCTCGTTTATGGAGGTGACAAAGAGCTAGTCGTAAATGGTTACGTCGATGCAAGCTTTGACACTGATCCAGACGATTCTAAATCGCAAATCGGATACGTGTTTATGTTGAACGGTGGAGCTGTCAGTTGGTGCAGTGATAAACAAAGCGTCGTGGCGGGATCTAAGTGTGAAGCGGAGTACATAGCTACTTCGGAAGCAGCAAATGAAGGAGTCTGGATGAAGGAGTTCATATCCGATCTAGGTGTCATACCTAGTGCATCGGGTCTAATGAATTTTTTTTGTGACAATACTGGTGCAATTGCCTTGGAAAAGGAATCCAGATTTCACAAGAAAACCAAGCACATCAAGAGACGCTTCAATTCCATCCGGGACCAAGTCCAGGTGGGAGACATAGAGATTTGCAAGATACATGCGGATCTGAATGTTGCAGACCCGTTGACTAAGCCTCTTCCACGAGCAAAACATGATCAGCACCAAGACTCCATGGGTGTTAGAATCATTACTGTGTAATCTAGATTATTGACTCTAGTGCAAGTGGGAGACTGAAGGAAATATGCCCTAGAGGCAATAATAAAGTTATTATTTATTTCCTCATATCATGATAAATGTTTATTATTCATGCTAGAATTGTATTAACCGGAAACCTAATACATGTGTGAATACATAGACAAACATAGTGTCACTAGTATGCCTCTACTTGACTAGCTCATTGATCAAAGATGGTTGAGTTTCCTAACCATAGATATGAGTTATCATTTGATTAATGGGATCACAACATTAGAAGAATGATGTGATTGACTTGACCAATTCCGTTAGCTTAGCACTTGATCCACTACAAGAAATATGTCAACTAGTGACCTTCTGTCAGTGACCCTAGAAGAATTGGTCATAGATCTATGACCATTTCAGACCAATTGGTCAAAAGCTGTTCGGGGGGCTCCAAACCCTAAACTATAACGACCATTTTGGTCAGAAAGGTCGTAATTTCCTTACACAAAATGGTCATAAAGCAGATAGCACTAGTCTGCTGCCTTATTTCTAGCTGATCATGACCAATATAGATGGTCATAACCTTGTAAATTGTGGTGGGTTTCTATGACTAGGCGCCACCTCATTAGTTTTGCCTATGTGTCATGTCCATGTGGCAGTTTTTGCCCTAGGTTGTGAAGCAACCTATATTTCTGTCATTCCCAAAATTCCCAAAAAAATCTCATAAATTCTTTGGGTCATATGTTCATCAAATATGTAACAAAACTTCCTTGCCTAGTTCAAAAATAATTCAAAAATATTCATTTTCCTATATTGTTTGGAAAAACACTTTGTGAAGGAAGTACCACTTTGGCATGTCCAAATGGTATCCATTTTCTACACTGCTTTCCTCTACCCAAATAACTATCCTCCACCAAATGCTAGCTCAATCCATTCATTATTTTGAGCCCAGCTTTAACATTCGTATTTATGTCCAGTGTGGTACTTTGCAAAGCAAGTACCACCTAGGCTCCTCCTTTTGTGCTGAAAATTTGTGAAGATGTCTTCTTAGTAATTGATCATCCTCAGCCGAAACTCACGCCCATTAGCCATGTGCATTTCCCGTACCGCTAATCAAACACTTGGCTGCTTATTCATGTTTGAGCATCGATCCGTCTCCGCGTGAGAATCTTATGTTGTGATTTTCTTCCTAGCACCTACCTGGGGAGTGCCCAACCCACTAGACATGCCTAGGCCGCCCAGAACACATGGCAATGCCACGGTCATGTGGTGACCATGCGACGGGCATGCGAGTTTACGTGCTCTAGAGTTGGGGCCCTCGGCCACCGTCCAAACCTCGACGTATCGCCACCAAACCATGTATTTATGATTAAATAGGTACTTATGTAACTAGAAATGATTTTTGGAAAAAATAAATAGCAAACTATGAGGCAGCTGCAGTTCAAATTTGACCCGCTTCCTATTGAATCGGCAGGAATTTGTCTTTTTCACCAGAGGTGGATCAAAACTTTTGACACCCAACAATTTTGTCAATTGTGCATTAAATATGGCCTAGTATTTTAGAAAAATGATTTGGTCCAATTTTGCAACATATATATGGTAGGTCCTTCACAAAAATAACTCATTTCAAGCACTCGGAAAATGGAAAATGAATTTTCCATGCAAAGAAAATGAAAATTTCTTAGGCAACATTGTTTGTCATTCCAAGATGCACCCTTGTGCACAATATAAGATCATTTGAACAAACTATGCCATGAATGTGGCCATAAGATTGATCATTTGGCTTGAAAGCCATGAATCTTCACGCATGATAGCTCATTTCTGAGAACACTTTTTTAAAATAATTTCCGTATTACAAGTTTTTTATTTTTCCTGGAAACTTGGTCACATATAATGACACAATGCGAAGGTTTTCCAATTTTTTTGATTTGTTTTGAATTTTTTATGCCCGTTTCAAAATGCGGTCAAAACGGCGGGCTTGACCGTTCCTAGCTAGTGGTTGAATCTTGGAAAACTTTTGATGTTTCTCTTATTAAATAGATACTTGTGTACCTAGAAATGATTTTTGAAAAAAATAAAGAGCAAACTATGAGGCAGCTGCAATTCAAATTTAACCCGCTTCCAGCTGAATCGACAGAAATTTTTCTTTTTCACCAAAGGTGGATCAAAACATTTTACACCAAACCATTTGGTCAATTGTGCATTAAATATGGCCTAGTATTTTAGAAAAATGATTTGGTCCAATTTTGCAATAATTATTTGATAGTTTCTTCACAAAAAAACTCATTTGGGCACTCGAAAAATGGAAAATGGCTCTTTTGTGCAATGAAAGTGAAAACTCCCTTAGGCAACATTGTTTGGAATTCCAGGATGCACCCATGTGCACAATATGAGATCATTTGAACAAACTATGCCATGAATGTGGCCATAAGATTGATCATTTGGCTTGAAAGTCATGAATCTTCACGCATGATAGCTCATTTCTGAGAACACTTTTTACAAATAATTTCCGTATTACAAGTTTATTATTTTTCCTAGAAACTTGGTCACATATAGTGACACAATGCGAAGGTTTTCCAATTTTTTTATTTTTATTTTAATTTTTATGCCCGTTTCAAAATGCCGTCAAAACGGCGGGCTTGACCGTTCCTAGCTAGTGGTTGAATCTTGGAAAACTTTTGATGTTTACCTTATTAAATAGATACTTGTGTACCTATAAATGATTTTTGGAAAAAATAAAGGGCAAACTATGAGGCAGCTGCAGTTCAAATTTGACCCGCTTCTAGCTGAATCAGCGGAAATTTGTCTTTTTCACCAGAGGTGGATCAAAACTTTTTACACCAAACCATTTGGTCGATTGTGCATTAAATATGGCGTAGTATTTTTGAAAAATTATTTGGTCTAATTTTGCAATAATTATTTGATAGGTTCTTCACAAAAAAAACTCATTTGGGACACTTGAAAAATGGAAAATGGCTCTTTTGTGCAATGAAAGTGAAAACTCCCTTAGGCAACATTGTTTTGAATTCCAAGATGCACCCTTGTGCACAATATGAGATCATTTGAACAAACTATGCCATGAATATGGCCATAAGATTGATCATTTGGCTTGAAAGTCATGAATCTTCACGCATGATAGCTCATTTCTAAGAACACTTTTTTTAAAATAATTTCCGTATTACAAGTTTATTATTTTTCCTGGAAACTTGGTCACATATAATGACACAATGCGAAGGTTTTCCAATTTTTTGATTTTTTTTTAATTTTTTATGCTCGTTTCAAAATGCGGTCAAAACGGCGGGCTTGACCGTTCCTAGCTAGTGGTTGAATCTTGGAAAACTTGTGATGTTTCTCTTATTAAATAGATACTTTTGTACCTAGAAATGATTTTTGGAAAAAACAAAGAGCAAACTATGAGGCAGCTGCAGTTCAAATTTGACCCGCTTCTAGCTGAATCGGCGGAAATTTGTCTTTTTCACCAGAGGTGGATCAAAACTTTTTACACCCAACCATTTGGTCAATTGTGCATTAAATATGGCCTAATATTTTATAAAAATGATTTGGTCCAATTTTGCAATAATTATATGATAGGTGCTTCACAAAAGAACTCATTTTGGACACTTGAAAAATGGAAAATGGCTCTTTTGTGCAATGAAAGTGAAAACCCCCAAAATCAACATTGTTTGTCATCCCAAGATACACACATGTGCACTCTATTGGTTCATTTTAGCAAACTATAAGTGGTTAAAATGTTGAATGTTTACCCTGAATTAGGGGGTGAAAATTATAAGAGAAACAAAAGAAAAAACAAAACTACCTAAGCTTAATTCTGATTGGTGGAATCACTAGTGGCTTGGACCGATGACCTGGCAAACATCAGTCCATCCATCCATCCATACATCGATCCATCCCATCCGACGGCAGCAAACCCCCCCCTCTCTCGCGAACCCCACCCAACCCTTCTCTCTCGCGCGAACCCCACCCACGGCATCAAGCCCTCCTCTCTCTCGTGCTAACCCTAGCACTGCACTCCTCCCTTGCCGCCACCACCTATGGCGCCAGATCCTGGCTGCCGCGTCTCCCTCCGACCTCCCTCCGACCTCGCCGCCGGCGCTCCCGCCCTCGCCCCTCCCTTTCCTCCCCTCACATCCCCTCACCTCATCGGAAGAGATCATGCGCTCGAGCAGGTCAGGCGGCAGCGGCGGCTCCCAGATCCGCAAGGGCTTGGACCTGGAGCTCCATCCCCATGGCAGCGGCGGTGGCTGCGGCTGACAGGTCCGCCATGGGCCTGGACCTGGAGTTTCGTCTCCTCCATGGGGTCGGCTTCCAGATCCGCGCCCCCATGGGTTGGACCTGGTGCTCCATCTCCATGGCGTTGTCTGCTTCCGCTCGGCCGTCCGCGTCCTTCTGCTTCTCATCGAGGTAAGCTATTCTCCCAATTTTCTCTTCCTTTCTCTTCCATTCCCTTACCTGAAGCGTTGTGGATTCCCTCCCTCCTCATGCAGAGCGCCGTGGTCGTCATCGCGAAGACCTCCCGGTCCCGGCTCTGCTGCCTGGCGCGCCTTCAGGTCGCCGGTCATCCACCTCCCCCTGCCACCAGTTTCATTCTCCAGCAAATTAGTGCTACTTCTCGGCTTGCTGTGATCTGTGTGTTGAGATGAATTCCTAGAATTTTCTTTCTGCTTCTACTTTCGATAATCCTTTCTTGAATGTCCTTCCCTTCCCTCTGTGTGTCTTCCTTGCAAATTCATGAGCATCACTCAATTGACTAGAATCCTGCGTATAGGAATTAGCTAGATTTTGGTGAGAAAATGCTACTTCTCAACTCATCTCCGCTGCTTTAGTTTACTGTACACAAGCCTACTAGATGCATGATGTGGGTGCCTAATGAATTCTTTTCATTCAGCGTCATGTCATACAAATCAAAATCATTGCCCAATCGATCTTAGATACCACCGGCCAAGGAACACATAGAATATTTATAGAACCTTTTTGAGAAGGAGAACAAAACAGAGAAGAGTATTAATCACTTGAAGAGTAGACAAAGCCTAAAGTACAGAACAACTGAGCTCGCCTGAACTGCTCTTTCAGTCTCACTTTGTAGATTACCCAACTAGCTGCGAGTAGACAGGCAAGGCATGGCTTGGTTACTGACTGCGGTTACTGGTAATAACCTTTTGCATCCTGGTATAGCTTCAAGTGTACATTCACCATGGTTACTGCCTGTGTATAAACCAGTTTTCAATGTACTAGCGACATGTTTTAGCAATGAAAGTTGCAGTTTCTATAACTGAAATGCTACAAAAATAGGGGCCAATGTGGCAGATTGTTTCTTTTTTAGGGGCAAAGTGGCAGATTAGTTGGCACTGTAGTAAGTTGCTTACATTGGTGTGGCGCACTCAGTCATGTTTCTTTGCACTAGAATTTTCAAAAAACACATGATTTTTTTAGGGGTGGCTGTCTGAACTGAATTGCTTAGAACTTTCCTATGCAAACAAGAGTTGCCATTTTCAGTATAATATGAGATTTCTGTGATGAGTAGTCGAATCACTCCTACAGACTTTTGTTCTTTGATTTGAAAATTGTAGCTCACATAGTACAACAGTTGGTGTTGTAGCTGAGCACCTTTCTTTTTCTTCAGTACAGCCACATGTTTTTTCTTTAGCTCTCAAACTGCAGCTTACCCTTTCTTAGCTCTTAGCTTTCTCAGTTCTTAAAATGCAGCTCAAATCGTTGTGATATATATATTTATCCTAGATAGACAATCAGTGTTGTTCTATCTAGTTCTACTTGGACAAGTTTCTCACTTTCATTGATCCTCTCTTTTTCAGTGCGAGCGCCAACGCGGCGGGGCAGGGCTTGCTCGGCCTGTTTGGGTTGCTCGTGCTGGTCAATGATGGCCTGTCAGAGTAGACCGACGTCTACTTCTACCTGGTCAAGCAAGTCGACTGGGTCATCTCCGCCATGAACGACAAGGCGACCCGAAACAGGTTGGTGGCCAAATCCCTCGCAGCCCACGGTAAACTCACTGCTGGCCGAATCCTGTGTCTGCAGCTGAAAGAACAATGATTCCCTCGTCGAAGTAGCTGGATTTGGTTCCGATGTCTGACATTTTTTGGTCGAATCCTGTGGGTGTAGCGCACATGTCAGCTCTCCGTCTGTGCAAGGGAGCCGTCCAGTTGCCGCCGCCGGGTGCCGCTGCTGGTCAGTATGCGTGCCACCGGAACAGGTCGGGGAGCTTCCGGTTGGTGCGTGTGCCTCCTTCCTTTAGCACAAGCAGCAGGTAGTGTTTACTGTTAGTGTGTTACCACACATAGACTATTCCTAATAATACAGAAATAATTAGCTACAACTTACAACTTGTGCCGCGCGTGTCAATTTCATTGATGAAGGTTGTTCAGTGAGTATTGTAGTATCTAGTCACTTTTATGTAAAACATGCGGAATTGTTTAGTGTTGTGTTTTCTAGAGAACATGGGTGGCTGGAGATTCCTAAGGCAATGTGTTTGTTCGAATCGGATGATGTAGTATTTCAGCGTAAATACTGTTGACCACTAGTCCCTCCTATATGTCAGTTCTGATGTCAAGTTATTACAGTTTAGGTGCATCCTACTACTGAACTTAATTGCAATGGCAGCGTGAGTGAATGGACTCATCAGTCATAGCATTTCACCTAAGGGACAAATTTTATTTTATGCATGTCTCACATAGCATACACCCTTCCCCTTTTAGCAAGAGGCGCTCAGTTCAGCGTGTTTACAGTTTCATACCCTTATGTTCTCATGTGGTGGCTATCTAAAATAAAATGCCTGAACATCCGTCCTCCAAGCACGCCACCTTTTTGTGTTAATTACCAATTCCATTTTTTCTGGGGGGTCGAGCACCACCATACTAATACTAACTTCGTATCCATGATTTCCTCTGGTGCAGGCCCAGGGCATTAGCACCATCCCAACGAAATTGATGGACCAAGTAACCAGCTGCAAGTTCTTCAATGTAACTAAATGCTTTACAAGACTCTAAATAGCCAATACTTACTAGTTAGTACACATGTGTAGTAGTACTGTACTATAATCTTCTTCCTCAACTACTACAATAGCACTTGTAGTAGTGGTGTCTTACTGCCAGTGACAGTTTATCGAGTTTATTAACTCCAAATGAAGTGAACTGGTCATAATTCTCTAGATGCGGTACATAGTGCTATATGTTTCCTTGCCTCACCAACAAAACGTACTAATATGTCTCTTGTGACACGCTAGGTCAATTCTACGCCTTCGAGAAACCTGTAGTACTTGTATCTCTGCATGTTTGAGCACTCGAGAAGTACTTCAAAATGGAGTAGCTTAATTCACCGAATTTGGTTGTAGTACTAGTTGATTCACTGAGAAGATTCAGTAATGAGTTGATTCACTAGGAAGACTCAGTTTTTTGTGTTGGCTTCTTTCCATTGTGGAGCTTGCTGTGTGACAAGTCTGTTCATTCCTCTAGATGTCATGTCACTTGGCATAAGTAATTAAGTAGGAATAGTTTTAGGTGAATTGTAGCTTTGCTATTGTTTCATTTCATCTGATACAGGCATGAAATTGAACTGCACTTGATGCAGCGCCATTATGGTCCCTGAAATTAGCTTCTGTTGTTGAATTTTTTATCTCCTCGCCTAAGAACAACAGTATCATCATATTCTACCAGGCCCTTTGTTTGTTTATGTGAGCTTGCCTCTATGGCTAGCACATATCATATGTGATCCATGCTGTCTCTTTTCCGCCCACTGAAGCTTGGAGCAAAGTGGCATATTACTTTTGTGATAACTGAGAGAACTACGAGGCTTTCTTTTCTACTTTGGCATATAATATTAGAATTAATATTGTTTTTATTTGAATTTTTTTATTAGGCTATTAGTGCGAAACTTCCAAGTTATAACTATCCTTGCATTTCTTACTCCAATTGTGAAAGGACTATATATAGTCTGTGTGCTTCTGTGAATATATTTGAGTACATTTTTATCATGCTGCTGTAATATGTAATGTAGTTTTCGAAGCATGTCTGCTGTTGTAATTCAGTATTTATATGCAGCAACAGATTATCCAGTACTGTTGCTTACATGCTTCTGGCCGTTGATACTTTTCATTTTTCTCAGTTCTTCTTGCTTCGGATTGCTTCCTCCATGACACCCTGATCCAGATGACGGCAGCAGCGATGGCGTCCACACTCAAGCGTGCCTACCTCTCCATCTATAACTGGTCCATCTTCTTTGGATGGTTAGCTGCTTCCTCCCCACTTTGAAATCTCGATCTCCTTTCTTGTTGATGGGCTTGTTGAATGATTTGTATATGTGTGGATGTAGGGTGCAGGTGCTCTACTACACGCTTCTGGATAGTTTACCTGGACGTGTATGTCGCCAGTCGAGAGGCGTCTCCAGCTTGCGCAGACCGCCGTCTGGCTCTATCATTGATCAGTTATCTGTAACTTGCCGACGTGTTTTCTAGGACGCTAGTTTTGTATTTTGCCTATAACTGCATGAGTCATTCTCGCTGAAATGACATGATTTAGCTTTTAGTTCTTCTAGCCAAACATGTGTTTTAGCCTTTTGCCTTTGCTTATCAACAGTTGTTTTGCTTGTTTTTGAGCTACTGCCACTTTGAGCTGATGTAGGCCTGTAGTTATTTATTGCAACCGAGCTTCTATATTGCATTGTTGGACCAATTGATTTCCACCTCTTAGATTTACTGTCATATGGAGTGGATAAATTTGCACCTAGCTTACTAGTAATTTGAGCACTTGTTAGTTTAGTCAGGTAGGATTAGAGTGAAATGATCATGTAGGAAGTAGGTATCATAAATATATGAAAGACTACAATCCTTGAGAGAACCTGGCTCTACTTTTGCAAATGCTCAGTTTACTCATGATATGGTTTCTGTAGCTATGTGATGCCACATACATATATACTGCTGCCTTGGAACAGTAATAAAATATGAATATGTGCTATTTGCTGGCAGTCCTTCCCTTTCCAAGATACATGAAAGTTTAGAGACTATCAATTCGAAAATATGAATATGTACATTTTGTTCTCATTTCTCAGTTTTGGCGCCTCTTGTTGATGCAGGTGCACATGACTGTTGTTGAGGACATGGTGTTCTTTTTGGCGCGCCCAAGTATTGGGTGATGCTTGTCACATGGTTACTGCAGCTTCAGTTCAGGTGGGAGCTTTAGCTCCTCACGCCCTACATTCATGTACACCCTTCCACCGGTACCTACTTGGACACACAAAATATGAGTAGATACAATTGACTTCTGCTTATATTATGTTGCCAGCTTCATCTGTTTTGATCATTAGAATATTGCCTTCATACTATCTAATTTCTGCAGTTAAGATGATCTTGACTAACCAGAAAAGTTCTTTTGAGTTCCATATGTTGAGTAAAACATTTTAATCTGTCATTGAGTTAGCTATATAATTCTGTGATACCATTTTTGTACTGTGATAGTTTCTCATATTTTTCTATTATACTTGTATACATTATTCCTATTTAAAGTCATCAACTGAGATGTTGTAAACATTCCTGCCATGTGCTGCTTCCTTTTTCATGCTTTGCTAATATAGATCATTTGCTTGAACTGAGATGGTTGGTGTATTTGTGCTTATAATTATGCTTCTATGTGGTTGTTGCAGCATGAGCCAACCAAATAAACATTTTGTGCCTTGATCTAGCTCTAAAAGTGTGGTGTTACCTCTCTTTACAGGAGCTCCGGGCTGAAGAAATTTGAAGAAGCTTGAAGCCCGACAAAGTAAAGAGTAGCAAGTTAGTAGTGCTAGTTATGTTGTACAGTGGCTAGCATATCTGGTTGTATTGTAAATACTGTAATCTCGTATGTTGTACAGTAGTCAGCATATTTGGTGCTAATATTGTCTATCATTTTAACAGTTTCATATGTTCTCTTGCCATTTGAAATATTTTCCATTTGTTTATTATGAAAGTGTGAGAAATAGAAAGATGACCAGTGAGACAAAAGAAAAGGCCAAGGCCCAAAAAGTATATGGAATGTAAAAAGGTTGAGGCCCAAAACAGTAATGGACTATAAAAGGGTCGAGGGCGAAAAAAATGGACTATAAAAGGCAATGGCCAAGAAAAAAACGTTGAATTGCTGGGCTAGGCCCATGTAGCTAGTAAAAAATAACAGGAAAATATAAATAAAAGGGCTGCAATGTTGGGCTTGGTCCATGAAGCTGACAAAAAATTCATAGGAAAAAAAATAAATGGGCTGAATTAATGGGCTCGACCCATATAAACACCGAATTGGACCGGGCTGATTCTTGTGCCACATCAGATTGCCACGTCGGATGCCTATGTGGCCTGGGGAGGCTGCTAGTGACCAAAACAAAACAGTAGGCATATTTTTGTCGTAAACGTCTACGACCTTCTCACAGAGAAGGTCGTTAATTTCAGTTTACGACCACCAGCTTTTAACCTTCTGTTTTTGGTCACAAAAAGGTCGCAAATGAAAAACAATGACCTTTCAGTGACTAATAGTCAAGGTCACAAGTTGGCGTATTTCTTGTAGTGATCGTTTAGTATGTTGCTATTGCTTTCTTCATGACTTATACATGTTCCTATGACTATGAGATTATGTAACTCCCGCTTACCGGAGGAACACTTTGTGTGCTACCAAACATCACAACGTAACTGGGTGATTATAAATGTGCTCTACATGTGTCTCCGAAGGTACTTGTTGAGTTGACGTATTTCGAGATTAGGATTTGTCACTCCGATTGTCGGAGAGGTATCTTTGGGCCCTCTCCGTAATGCACATCACTATAAGCCTTGCAAGCAATGTGACTAATGAGTTAGTTGCGGGACGATGCATTACATAACGAGTAAAGAGACTTGCCGGTAATGATATTAAACTAGGTATTGAGATACCGACAAACTCGGGCAAGTAACATACCGATGACAAAGGGAACAACGTATGTAGTTATGCGGTTTGACCGATAAAGATCTTCGTAGAATATGTGGGAACCAATATGAGCATCCAGGTTCCGCTATTGGTTGTTGACCGGAGATGTGTCTCGTTCATGTCTACATAGTTCTCAAACCCGTAGGGTCCGCACGCTTGAAATTCGGTGATGATCGGTATTATGAGTTTTTATGTTTTGATGTACCGAAGGTAGTTCAGAGTCTCAGATATGACCACGGACATGACGAGGAGTCTCAAAATGGTCGAGATGTAAAGATCGATATATTGGACGGCTATATTCGGACACCGGTAGTGTTCCGGGTGATTTCGAAGAAAACTGGAGTGCCGGAGGGTTACCAGAACCCCCCGGGAGAAATAGTGGGCCTTATGGGCCCTAGTGGAGAGAGAGAGGGCTGGCCTAGGGCAGGCCGCGCGCCCCTCCCCCTCTGGTCCGAATTGGACTAGGAGAGGGTGATAACCCGCAAGTATACGGGATAGTTGTAGCCTCTTTCGATAAGTAAGAGTGTCGAACCCAATGAGGAGCTAAAGGTAGAACAAATACTCTCTCAAGTCCTATCGGCCACTGATACGACTCTACGCACGCTTGACGTTCATTTTACCTAGAACAAATATGAAACTAGAAGTACTTTGTAGGTGTTGTTGGAAAGGTTTGCAAGATAATAAAGAGCACGTAAATAAAAAGTACGAGCTGTTTAGATAAAGATGCAATAAAGTAAGTATTAGTAGAGATCTTTTTGTTACGAGAAAGTTATTTGTCCAAGGCAATCGATAACTTAGACCGGTAATCACTACTGCAATTTTATTTGAGGGAGAGGCATAAGCTAACATACTTTCTCTTCTTGGATCATATACACTTATGATTGGAACTCTAGCAAGCATTTGCAACTACTAAAGATTCATTAAGGTAAAACCCAACCATAGCATTAAAGCATCAAGTCCTCTTTATCCCATACGCAACAACCCCCTTACTCGGGTTTGTGTTTCAGTCACTCATGCAACCCACTATAAGCGAATCATGAACGCATTGCAACACCCTACAGCGGGAATCCCTCATGCTTGTGCGACACGAAGGGCACCATAGGACAGCACAAATAATAAAACATGCAACTCAAACCAACCACGATCATCAATTAACCCATAGGACAAAACACCATAAGATAGCCATACATCATTGGGAAATAATATATAGCGTTGAGCACCATGTTTAAGTAGAGATTACAGCGGGTAAGAGAGGGGTTACACCGCTGCATAGAGGGGGGAAGAGTTGGTGATGAAGGCGGTGAAGTTGTTGGTGAAGATCGCGGTGATGATGATGGCCCCCGGCGGCGTTCCGGCGCCACCGGAAGCAAGGGGGAGAGAGCCCCCCTTGTTCTTCTTCTTCTTCTTCTTCCTTGACCTTATCCCTAGATGGGAGAAGGGTTTCCCCTCTGGTCCTAGATTGGATCTATCTCTCTGTCTCTCTCTGTTTCTGCGTTCTCAGATTCTGCCCCTTCACCGTTTCTTTTATATCAGGAGATCCGTAACTCCGATTGGGGTAAATCTTTCTCCCAGATATTTCTTGTAAAATTAGATTTCTTGTGGCAAAAGAAGACCGTCAACCGCCTTACGAGGGGCCCAGGAGAGTCCAGGGCGCGTCTGCCTCCCTGGGGCGTGCTCCCCTATCTCCTGGCCCCCTCGGGCACCGTCTCGCGTTGATTTTACTTCCCAAAAATCATAAATATTCCAAATAATTCTCTGTCCGTTTTTATCCCGTTTGGACTCCGTTTGATATGGGTTTTCTGCGAAACATAAAACAAGAAATAGACAGGAACAAGCACTGGGCACTGGATCAATATGTTAGTCCCAAAAATAGTTTAAAAAGTTGCCAAAAGTATATGAAAGTTGTAGAATATTGGCATGGAACAATCAAAAATTATAGATACGATGGAGACGTATCAGAGGGGGGCGGCGCCCCCTTTCCTTCTCCCTCTCCCCTTTCCTTTCCCCCTCCTAGTAGGAGGAGGAAAGAGGGGAGTCCTACTCCTACTAGGAGGAGGACTCCTCTTCCTGGGGCGTCCTATAGGGCCGGCCGGCCTCCCCCTTGCTCCTTTATATACGGGGGCAGGGGGGCACCTCTAGACACACAAGTTGATCTGTTGATCTCTCCCAGCCATGTGCGGTGCCCCCCTCCACCATATTCAACGTTGGTAATATCGTAGCGGTGCTTAGGCGAAGCCCTGCGTCAGTAGCATCATCAACACCATCATCACGTCGTCGTGCTGACGGAACTCTCCCGCAAAGCTCTGCTAGATCGGAGTTCATGGGATGTCATCGAGCTGAACATGTGCTAAACTCGGAGGTGCCGTATGTTCGGTACTTGGATCGGTCGGATCATGAAGATGTACGACTACATCAATCGCGTTGTGCTAACGCTTCCGCTTTCGGTCTACGAGGGTACATGGACAACACTCTCCCCTCTCGTTGCTATGCATCACCATGATCTTGCGTGTGCGTAGGGATTTTTTTGAAATTACTACGTTCCCCAACAGCAGCCGCCAAGGCCCGGCAAGCGTTGCACCCGGCAATCTCCTTGGCCTGGTCGTCAACCTTGGCTTTCTTGGCGGTGCCGGGGTCGCCAGATTCCTCGACGGCAAGCACGTCTTGCCCTTGCGCTTTCTGTTGCCTCTTTGGCACTTCTTCACCGGGGTGGTGACGTCTTCGTCTTCAGAGTCACTTCCCACGTCGGCATCCTCGCCGGGGTACTTTCTTCCTTCCTCAGCTCAAGCACATATGTTGGCCAGAACATATAGTTTGGCAACATCCGCAACCTTGTTCATCACTAGCTCCTCGCGCATCTTACGATTGCGCACATTCTGCTGGAACGCGCTGATGACAGCAGCGGGATGAACATCGGGGATGTTGTACTGCACACGGCTAAACCTTTGTATGTACTTGTGCAAGCATTCTCCGTCCCTTTGAGGGATCACATGCAAATTGCTTGCCTGTCCAGGAGCTAAGTGGCCGCTTGTGAAGGCACCAATAAACTCGTGGCACAGATCAGACCAATAGGAGATGGAGTCTATCGGCAAATTCATCAACCATGACCTGACGTTGGGCTTGAGCACCAACGGGAAATAGTTGGCGAGTACCTTGTCATCTCGTGCTCCAGCGGCTTGCATCGTGATGGTGTAGACGCTCAGGAACTCAGACGGATGGGTCTTGACGTCGTACTTCTCCAGGACCTCCGATTTGAACACGCGGGTGTTGGGCCACTGGAACTGCCGCAACTCATGGGTGAACGCTGGACAAGTTATTACATAGGGCAAGTCGCCAACATCCCCCGGCACAGGCTTGTACGCAGTAGGCCCAACACGCCTATCAGATTGGTGACGGGCCTCCCATCGGCGCTTGATGGTAGTCCGGGCATCGTCCTTGAGCCTCTCTCGAAGAACTTGACGTTGGTCGCAACGCGTTCGTGGGTCAGACGACGCCGTGGACACGCTGTCACGGGCATCAACCCGACGGGCTGGCTGCGGTGGAGGGGAGTGCACCGTGGTTGCGGCGCCTCCAACCCTTCCACTGCCAACGCGTGCCGACTCGGTTGTCCGGAGCCGCGAAGGACTTGCTTCCCGGTGGCCATCCATGTTGGCATGGCCAATAAGGATTTGAATGGCAGCTCTCCACTCTTCTTGCTTCTCGAGAGCAGGAGGAAAGTCGAGGAGTAGCTACGCTTGCGACAGTGCTTCTGCTCGTGTGGGCGGCAGCGACAGGCACGAGGAATGGGAGGAACTCAGACCTCTAACTATGTTAGAAGGAGTCCCGTCACGATTCCGCGGCCGTGCGCCTTTTTTGCCAGCATCATGGCGTGCATGTTGGCCCTACGCGTCCTGAGAGTGACGCTGAGGGCTTTTGCCGCGGCGACGCCCGGGGTCTTCAACATTGCGGCACTGTTCATCGCACATGATCTAAGAGGACTGCGGCACGTGCACCGGCGGGGTCGTCTTTCTGACCTTGGAGGTCCCCGCGCCACCCGCAGGCAGCGCACCTCCATCCTTGGGCGTGGCGGCGTGCGGACCACTGTCGCCGCTGCGGACGACGCCGCTCACCTGGCTTCTCATGTCTGGGTGACGCGGACGGTCTTGGTCTCCTCCACCACTAGCGTCTGCCACATCGCCCGTCCGTGCGAGCATGTGCGGGGCGGCTCCTGGCGGGCTGATCACTGCGATCGTCTTCTTCTTTGGAGCCATCGTGGTGAAGAACTGCCGCGCTAACTAGTAGACCAGATTCTCAAAACTAATGCCCCCTACCTGGCGCGCCAAAGATGTTGGGGAAACGAACACCTATGGGGCCACAAGGATCCCTTCTATGTTCGGCGGGGGATTAGCTGCACGAAGAGCAGGTCTAGCAGTTAGCACATAGGTAGTTTTACCCAGGTTCAGGCCGCAAAGATGCGTAATACCCTAGTCCTGCTTGTCTGGATATATGTGTTCTTGAGCTTTTGAACTAGCTACGATGCGAGCACGGTCCAAAAGTCTGAAATCCTCTCTCTGTACGCCTTGGGCCCCCTTTTATACGAAAAGGGGTTGCCACAGTGGCACACATGAGGTTGCAAGCTACAGTGTATGAGCTTATCACTTGGCACCATAGGACAAACACATTTAATGCGCTGCCTACGTGCCCTCTTACTTTATCGGGGACGACAACAGAAGCCATCTCGTCCGTCGTCGCTCCTCCTTGCTAAGACACGCGTCCAGGCTAACAAGGCATGCAGTGCCACGCTGGCTAACTAGACGCTGCATTGGCGCGATGGTAGAGCCTCCACGAAAATCTGCATGCCGCCACACAGGCACCTGCTTAGTTGGCACACTGGTCGTCGCACTAGAGTGGTGGTGTGGTGGCAAATTCCAGGCTAACAAGACCAGAGGACGAAGATCTGCGGCCCAGCGATCGCCCCCGGCAAGGTTTGCCGGGGGCCTTGCAATTGTCCCCAGCAAAGGTCTTGCCGGGGGTCTTTGTCCTCTGGTCCCATGCGGACCCATAGGCTATCAATCTTTATGAGGATCTGCATGCTACCAAGCATGCGTTCTCAGATCTTGGTCTTAACGTTGTCGATGGTGTCAGAACTCTCAACCCCAAGGGTGATGTGCTTGCTGGTGCTGCGTAGGTTGCCCTGGCAATGGTGTTGCCGGGGGAGGTCCAGCTCGCCTTCTGCTCCTTGTTCCTCGAGTATTTGCCTTGGTGGCCTTCGGGTTTTATCTTCTGCTGCCCTCTCGGGCCCGGCCACAGGCGCGACTGCAACTGCCCGTGCACAAGTAAGGGGTACAAAAGAGCCCATACTTTTGTACACCGACACGTTGTCGCCCCTCCATGCTCAGACACAACATTGTCACCCTGAAACTGAAACCCTCGTCATAGATACGTTCCGGACGCTCATCCAATACGATCACATTGTGCATTATCACACAAGCAGTCATCACCTCCCATAATTTCTTTGTGCTCCAAGTTCTAGCAGTATATCGAACGATGCCCCATTGAGATTGTAAACACCAGAGGCACGCTCCACATCCTTCCTAGCACTCTCTTGGGCAAATCTCTTCCTTTTTTGTTTTCTTTTTCTTTTTCTTTTTTCTGTTTTTGTTTGATTTTTCTGTTTTGATTTTCCTTTAATTTTTCTTTTTTCCCTTTTCCTTTTTATAATTATGTGAAAAAAATTCATCAGATTTTTATGACCGTTTTTTTCAAACTTGATGAACTTTTTTCAAAATCATTGATTTTTTTAAAACTCGATGAAATTTTATCAAAATCCATGAACTTTTTTCAAAATTCGTGAACTTTTATGAAAATTGATGAACTTTTTTTCAAATTGATGAACTTTTTCAATTTGATTGTACTATTTCGAATTTCTAGAACTTTTTCCAAGTTTTTGTGAACTTTTTCGATCCGTGAACTTTTTTCAAACTCGTGAACTTTTATAAATTCATTAACTTTTCGGAAATTAGTGGACCTTTTCTAATTCCGTGAACTTTTACAAATTTATGAACTTTTTCTTTAATTAGTGAACTTTTTTAAATTTGTGAGATTTTTTTAATACCCGAACCTTTTATTTTTGAAACATATTCATGATTTTTTTAATCTGTGAAGTTCTAAATTTTGGACCTGGGCGGCTGCCATTGTCCTTAAACATGTCGTGGTACTATGTATCAGTAGTGTGACGTGGCTCTAGTGGTTAGCGAAGCGCGTGCAGCAATGCAGCGATGCGTGTTCAAATTCGCGACGCAACAAAAAAATTCATTGCTGATGCGTTACGTGGGCCGGCCCACCAGGGAGCCGCAGTGAGCACCGGTTTGATTAGGCGGCGCTGAACTGGAGGTCCCTTGCCGCATTGCCGTCTCTCTGTCTTTCTCGCCTCGCTTCCGAGCTGGGGAAACACTATTTGCCATTCTCTACGGCAAACAGTCAGTGTTACGCACGCGCCATCGACTGAGCGCTCGGGATGGGCCGGCCTGTTTAGCGTTCGGCCATGCCCAGTTTTGGAACCTAGAAGGTTGTCGAACCAATTTTCCTTTATATATTTATTTTTCCTATATATTTTATTTTTCTTTGTTTCTCATTTTTTCTCTTTTCTTTTCTCTTTTTTTCTATTCTTTTTTTTTATTTTTTTCTTTTTCCGTTTCCCCCTTTTTCAACTAATGTTTCAGAAATTTGAAAAAACGAATTTTCAAATTTTGTTCAGTTTTTCAGAAAATTTGTTCTGAATTTCAGAAAGTGATCATATTTTTAAATTTTGTTCACAAACTAAGAACATTCGTTCCGGTTTCAAAATTATGTCCCAATTTTCAAAATTTGTCAAAAACATTAAAAAATATTTATTTTCCAATGTTTATTAATAAATTTAAACATTGTTCTAGTTAAAAGTTTTGTTCATGAATTAGAAATTGTTCAGGATTTAAACATTCCATGTTCGAAAGTTGTTCTCAAATTTCGAAAAATATTCTCATTTTTAGAATGGTTCACAAATTCTGAAATCTTTCACGTTTTCAAATTTTGTCAACAAATTCAAAAAAAATGGGAATTTTGAAAATTTTGTTCCTGTTTTCGAAATTTGTTCACAAAAAAAAGCATGTTTCCAATTTTTTCACAGATTGAAATATGTTTGTGATTTTCAGAAAATGTTCATGTTTTCCGAATTTGTTTACAAATTCAAAAAATGTTCCGTTTTTTAATGTTTCAGTTAGAAAAAATTGTTTACAAAGTTAAAAAGTGTTTGGGTTTCATAAAACACTCACGGTTGTTTTAGAAAAATGCATTTGAAATTCTAAATATATGTCGGATCTATGCTGGATGTTGGTTTTTAATGATTTACGCTGCTCTCTATACAGTAACCTTTGTTAGCTCAACTGGTTGTGGTGCGTGGTCTTTGGGAACCCCTAGTCAGCGCCTTCAGCGCCCATTAGGCTAGTTGGTTTCTGCACATTCGTTGGTTGGGCCGTTTTGGAATCAGGCCCATTCCCGAACTTTTCGTGCTATTGTTTCGGGAGATATATGGTACAAAAATGTGCCAAAAGAATTAAAGACATTACGCTTCCTTAGCGTATCAAACTCACGACCTACACTACCTGCAGGTAGTCGGCTAACCACCAGGCCATGTGGTCGCAAGTGGCAATATTCAGTGCTAGCTGTTTAAAACTATCACGGCCACTCATACATCACAGATTTCGTAAAGTACGTGAACATGCAGAGAAACGTTGCCCCTTTAAACGAAAGGTCAATGATTTTGAAAAAAGTTCATCAATGGAAAAAAAAAGTTCACAAAAACAAATAAAACTTCATCATTTTTTTTAAAAAATCACCATTTTCAAAACCATTCACAGAACTGGAAAAAGTTCATCAATTTATTTTTCGAAAAAATTCACGATTTTTAAAACAGTTCACAAAACTGAAAAATGTTCATCCAATTTAAAAATAAGTTGATCTAATTTAAAAAAATATTATTGAATTTGAAAAAAGTTCATCAATTTTAAAAAAAGGTTCATCAAATTTGAAGAAAGTTCACCGAATTGAAAAAAAGGTTCACTGAATTTTATAATAAGATCATCAATTTGAAATAAAGTTCATCTAGTTTGAAAAAAGTTCATTGAATTAGATTTTTTTATCAAATTTGAAGAAAGTTCATCTAATTTTAAGAAAAGTTCATCGGCTTTTGAAATAAGTTCATCAAAATGTTAAAAAGTTCATTCATTTTCAAAAAAAATGTTAACGAGTTTGAAAATGTTCAATGAAATTGAAAAAAATCATCGATTTAGCGAAAAAGTTTACTAATTAGAAAAGAAATATCATCTTTTTGTAAACATTTCATGCATTTAAGGAAAAAAGAGAACAGGGAACAAAAAAAGAAAGAAAAAAACACAGAAAACATAAAGGGCATTTCCTGTATGTATGAAAAGATGGAAAGGAGGTTCGTATTCACGAGTCAGGGTGATGTCCTAGTGGTTTGTGTAGTTGGGTATCGACGGAGAGATTGTTGGTTTGATTCTTGCCTGCTTACATTTTTGCTTCCTTTTTGTTTTTCAAAACAGGGGGAAGATTGGTAGTTGGGCCGAGCCCAGCTAGCGCCGCTGCAGGCGCCGTTTTGCGGAAACTGCTATAACCGGGCGCCAAATAGGAAATGCAGTGGTCTCTTCCATGAGTTCCTGTGTTCTTACGCGTGCTAGGCCGGCTTAGTTTTTTTATAGCTACTAAAGTGCCGAAATCACTAGTTAAGGAGTACTTCTTGCGGAGATCACTCAAACTTTTTCAGGTTGCGACAAGTGGCGCGCTGCATGTGCGCCACTTGTCGCAACCTGAGAATTTTCTCTTTTTTCATAGATCCGTTTATTCAAAACGTTTTATCTCTTAAACCGTGCGTTCAAATCTCGAACCGCTTTCGCCGTTGGATTCCTCGCGTCGAGATCTTCAAAACTAGAACCCATATTGATAGGTTTTGACGAACTTTTTTTTTCACGAAAAAACCGGACAAAAAAACCGATGAAAAAACCGAACCGGGAACACGGGTTTTTTTCCCTTTCCGAAAGAGGCACGCCCGTGCCTCTGACGAAATCACAACCGTACCTCTCGCGAAAGCAAAACCGTGCCTCTCACGAAAGAAAAAAAAATAGAAAACATATTTTTTTCCTTTCCAAAAGAGGCATGCCCGTGCCTCTCGTGAAAGAAAAAAAAAATAGAAAACGTGTTTTTTTTTCTTTCCGAAAGAGGCACGCGCATGCCTCTCGTGAAAGCACAACCGTGCCTCTCGCGAAAGCAAAACCTTGCCTCTCGTGAAAGAAAAAGAAAAAAGAAAACGTGTTTTTTTTCCTTTTCCGAAAGAGGCACGCCCGTGCCTCTCGCGAAAGCACAGCCGTGCCTCTCGCGGAAGCAAAACCGTGCCTCTCGCGAAAGAAAAAAAATAGAAACATATTTTTTTTTCGTTTCCAAGAGGCACGGCCGTGCCTCTCGCGAAAACAAAACCGTGACTCTCACAAAAAAATGCATTTTTTTGCGTAAATTTTTTTTTTTTGAAAAAGAAAATTGTTCGGAAAGCTAGGGAAGACCGGTAGAAAACCAAAACGTAAAAAAAAACAAAAAAATCGTTTAGAAAGCCAAAAACGCGTGCGTAAAAATAAAAAACAAAATCCGAAGGAAGCACCCAGAGCGCGACATGTGGCGAATGGTTGTGAGCGCGCCAAGTAGCGTTGATCGTTGCGAGGCTCGCGAAGGAGCGCTCGTTGATTAGTTGCTACCCTAAAGTGCGTGCTCTCAGCTGTTTCCTTCATGGGCCGGCCCAGGTAGACACCCGTTTACGCGAAAGTGCGGCTGTTTGCCGCAAAGAGCGGCATATAGGAGGTCCCCCCGAGCTGGGCTTATTTAGCTACGTCGGCCTTACTTGGGCCAGCCGTGGGATCCAAAAGGGAGGGCATCGATGTGGGGGGTAACCGGGTAAGGCAGTCTCTACCATTGCCACGCCAAAGAAGAGAATCTGCGCCGCTTATCTACCTTGACCTAGATCGAAACCTCCCGTCGTCTCGCGCCTCCTCCTCAGCCTCCGGCGCCGATCACCGCCGTGCCATCCTCGGCGACAAGGCGACGGTCTCCCTCGTGCCGTCTCATCGCCGGCGATGGCGTCCCAGCCACCACCTCCATCCCAAGAGATCGATCTGGGGGCCTTCCTCCCGTTGTCTCCAGCCTCCTCATTTGCCTCCGAGGCCGACGCTGATCACCGCCGTGCCGTCGACGATCTGCTCCTCCTCCTCTCGTCCGAAGATGACGACGACGACGACGAGACAACCGGTACACCCAGCACCGACCACAAAGCCCTGACCCGTAGCAAAGCCCCACCGCCGCCCCGTGAGCTCGATCCGGAGGCCTTCCTCCAGCCGTCTCCCGGCTCCTCCTCAGGTTCCGACGCGGACGCCGATCACCGCCGGGCCGTCGACGACCTGCTCCTCCAACTCTCCTCGTCACACACCGACGACGGCGAGCTGCAGGTAAGCTGCATCCATGAAATTTTGGCCTTTTATGTTCGGTATTAGTCTCTTGCAATTACAATCAGCGATGATGTGGATATTGGGGCAAGCTGACATTAGACCATCAGTGAAACTTTGCTGTATAAATTTTTCCTCCACCATTATCTTCTCACCTCCAACATTTCCACTTCCTCAGGATCCCTTGTTGGACATGGCTGATGCCTGTACCATCCTCACCAGCACCGTGCGCTCTGTGCAGCTGTTCAAGATTGAAGGTTTGAAAGCGTTGTGCTCGCAGCCCGGTCTGGATAAGCAGTGCGTCAAATCAAAGTGTGAGGTCGGTGGGTATGAGTGGGAAATCCTTTGCTATGTACCCACTTATTCCACCTCTTGGCTAGACTTCTGCCTTATGTTATTGAGTGAAGCCCCCCGGTCTGGCTCTGTGACAGCAAGCATAAGCTGTCAACTGGTACATCCGAGGGTGCCGGGCAATCCACCAGACCCTGTTCTGCACAGAGCACCACATTCTGAGGTGACTATCTCACATGTGTTCAAGCGCCACAAAGATTGCTCACATCGGGCAATGATCGTGCAAAAGAAATCTCTACCGGAGCCGGCATGTCCTGATGATGATTACTTGAGTGTGGAGTGCATCATCACTATTCTGAAGGAAAATCCTGATGTGGCAACCGCACTTCGGGTGCCGGCCTCCAACTTGCAGCAGCACCTTGGTGAGCTCCTGCAGAGCAAGACGGGATCCGATGTTACGTTCCTCGTCTCGGGTGAGTCCTTTCTTGCACACAAGAATATCCTTGCTGCGAGGTCACCTGTCCTCATGGCTGAGTTCTTCGGGAGCATGAGGGAGAGCAGCGCTCAACAAGTCGTGATCGATGACATGGAGGCGGAAGCATTCAAGGCCATGCTGCACTTCATCTACACCGACAAAGTTCCTGAATTTGATTGGGAGCAGGAGGCTGCAGTTACAATGGCTCAACATCTGCTTGCGGCGGCTGACAGGTATGGGCTGGGCAAGCTCAAGGTTATGTGCGAGGACAAACTTTCAGGTGACCTTACTATAGATACAGCGGGTACTACTTTGGCATTAGCTGAGCAGCACAACTGCTCTGACCTCAAGGCTAGTTGCATCGAGTTCATCCTCAGCAGCCCTACGATACTTGAAGCGGTGGTGGCGACGGAGGGGTATAAGAATCTGGAGGCAAGCTGTCCTGCTATTATTAGCTTCATTGTGCGTGGGAGAAGCAACTGAAGCATAGATAAAGTTACAGCTGAGCCTTTTAGTTTCAGTACTTCTTCACCTTCAATGTGTTGTTTAGTAGTAGAACTTAATTATGCATGTCTTTCGCCAAATGATGGCATTTGTTAGTTCTATCCATGTTTTGAGCAACCAGTGTGTGCTTCCATTTTCCCGTAAAATTAGTGGAATTAATTTCGAGCCAAATGGTTCAAGATGTGGCAAATCATCTCTTTTCTGCTCATTTGATCGCAGTGCATTTGCAGTTCATTGTTGGTGTAATGGTGTACATAAAACTGCGACTTGTGGTAATCTCGGAATTGAAACGCAATGAAAATGTTATAAAAATGGCTTCTCACTTACCGTGCGCTTCTTTAATTCTGAAACTTCCTTAACGTGTTTCTTTAGCAATAAAAGATTCTCTGAATCAGAACTGCATTTAAATTCAAAGTAGGCAGCTATTTTTGGACATGCAAAGCCACTAAATGCTCATACAGCAATTAGGCTGGACCGCTAAAGATATGGCAATGAATTTGGTTTTGCACAGGTTGAACAATATCAAACCTAGACCCATGCGAAATGAAAAACTAGCGGTGCTGGTTTCTACCGGGTAACCGGATGCCGTTAGATGGTTCTGAAATTCGGACGTCCATATACCATAGTCAAACTAACTCTTATACTCCATCCGTCCGTGAATAAGTGTACTTCTACCTTTTTTTCCTAAGTCAAAGCTTTAAAATTTTAACCAACTTTATAGAAAAGAGTAGAAACATATATGACATCAAATTGGTATTTTATGGAAGTACATTTCGAAACGGATCGAGTGATACTATTTTTGTGCCATAAATGCTTCGACCTTTCCCTATAAAATTGAACAAAATTTCAACACTTTGACTTAGGACAAAAGATAGAAGTACACTTATTCGCGGACGGAGGGAGTACTTCATTATGTATCAATAGTTGTACACATTCCATACCGTATTGGCGTGATAATGTACACATACAGGATACCCCTGTGGCCCACTAATTCAGTTCTGTACTAGTCATCAAAGGATTGCATGCCATCCCATCGCAGTCTTCATCGGCTACACCTCTCAGGCCCGCCGCCGCCACAATCCGGCGAGATCCTGGATCCTCTGGGGTGAAAAGGAGCTAACAAGTTCCTACACCTCGAATCGGCAGCGCCGCCGCCGCATTTTGCCCGATATGCTTGATACCCTGGCCTGAAAAGCAGGTAAGAAGTTCTATACTTTGCTATGTTTTGGTCTTCTAGTTTAGTTCCACTTTATGCTCTGCTTTTTTTAGCAGATGTAATTGGCACGGTTCTGAAATGTCGTAGATGTGGTAACTACATATCATAGATTCAAGAGAATTTGTTTGGTCCTTATTTAAAATATCTTTGTCTTCATTACAAAGAAGGATTGATTTGCATGAAAGAATAGAAGCAGTAGATGTGGCGTAGAGGTGATAACTACATATCATAGATTAAAGGTCTTTTTGTTTATCTACATGCTGGAGGTTTGTTGTATTACTGAAATTGCTAGCTAGTACTAATCTAACATTTCACACGAGCTATAAGTTGCATCACCGGTAGAGTTGAATCTATGAAACATATTTTCAGGTATCTCACATGAAGAATCTCACATTTGCAAATGAATTGCATATACGTACATCTTTTTATTTCCAAAAGGAACTGAGTATGCTAAAAAAATCAATTGACACTGAAAGTATAGAGTCTGAACGAAGAGTTCACACTAAAGGGAAGAGGAATAGTAGGAAGGATGATCATCACCCAAAAAAAAAGAGTAAACTGAAGGACAATTCGAAAGAAAGAAGAGTCATTATGTCACGCTCAATATTGGAATACACATGTCAGAAACAAAAAGGAATAGGCTTCAGGCAATGTCTGAAAGTGATGAAGCAGTGCTCCAAAGGAAGTTTAAGAAAAGAACTGAGTTTGATAGATCGGAAGGTGATCAATTGAATACTAAGAATGAGAAGATTAAGAAAGATATCACCAGTGATCTGTACAAGTGTCTGACAGAGAGGATATGAAGCGCAGAGAAAGCTCAAATGATAGCGGTTTTACCTCTGATAGTGACAGTCTGGAGCAAAGGAGGCACATAAATTTCTGTAAAAGAGGAAGAAGCGGTGCGCTGTCGAAGAAAACAAATTACAAACGAGTTGACATTTACAAGTCAGACCTGAAATCAATTATCACAAACCTGTAAGTAGGTAGTAATCTATATCTATATTTATATCTATATCTATACCTACTAATAAAGCAAGGTGTGTTTCTCCAATTTTTTCATCCGTTCACCACTAAAATAATTTTTGTTTCTATTCGAGGTGGTACTAAACTTTTGTGCTCCGTCTGTTACCAAAGGAAAAACGATTTGTGGAGAACTTCATACGTGGGCCGCGCGCCCTATGGCCCAGTAAAGTCAGCCCTTTTTTCCTGCCCACGCAGCAATAAACAAAAATTATATTTTCCGCTCAATGCGGCATATAGTTTTAGCTACGCACAGGGAGACCAAGACACGGCGGCCCATTTTCGTTTATGTTTTCTTTCAAATTTTCTTTTTCTGTTTCTTATTCTTTTTATTTCCTGTTTCTTTTATTTTTTTCCATTGCAAGTATATTTTTATTTTATTTTTAAATTCCAAATTTTCAAAAAATGTTTGCAGTTTCAATTTTTATTCACAATTTCGTAAAAAGTTAAGAATTACAAAAATGTGTTCCTATTGTAAAAAATGTTTCTATTTTGTATCGTGCCAAAATATTTTCAAAATTTAAAAAATATTCCGATTTTTAGTAAAATGTTCGTATTTTTCAAAAAATTCAAGATGTAAAAAAATGCATTTAAAAAATGTACCAAATTCGAAAAATATTCTTGATTTACATATAGGTTTAAAAATTGAAAAGATGCATTAAAGAAACACATTTTCTAAAATTCTTTTGCATGTTTAACACATCTTCCCATTTAGAAAAATTGTTCACAACGTAAAAACATTCATATTTTTATAAGAATGTTCATGTATTTAAGAAATGTATGCGAATTTCAGGAAATGTTCTTTTCAAATTTTTTGTTCTTGCTTTGTCCAAAAATGTATGGAATTTTCAAAAAAAAGTTCAAAATTTGGAAAATTGTTCATGTTGCCAAGTATATTTAGTAGTTCATGTTATGAATTCCAAAATTGTGTTCCTATTTAAAAACTGTTTGAAAATTTTAAATTTTTGTCATTCTAATTTCTTTTCGGAATTTTAAAATTATTCCCATTTTTTGGAAAATGTTTGGGTTTTCCCAAATTTGTCCAAGATTTCAAAATGTTACAAATTTTAAACTATTCTTGTTTTAGTGATATGTTCAAAAATTGAAAATAATTTTTGCATTACAAACACATTTTCTAAATTTCTTCCATATGTTCAAAACATGTTCCCCTTGCCAAAAATTGTTCACAACTTAAAAAAACCCGTATTTTTATAAAAAGTTCATGCTTTTAAGAAATGTTTGTGAATTTTAACAAATGTTCCGTTCAAATTTTTTGTTCGTCTTTCTAAAACGTGTGGAATTTAAAAAAAATCATAATTTGGAACGTTGCCAAGTATATTTGGCATTTCATAGTTATTTGTTTTTTAAAAGTTCAAAAAAAAGTTTTGAATCTGACGTTGCATTAGATTCTTTAATATTAACGCTAACCATTGGTTAGAAGAGCGCATTTGTTTGAGTGTCTCGCAACATGTGGTCGGGTCTTTGAGGTCGTGAGTTCGATCAGTCCCATACTGGGCCTGCTCCGCATCCGGTGCATCAAGCTAAGTCGGCTTGTTTAGAAGAAGGAACACCATAAATTATTGACAGTGGTAGCTTCCATGCGTCAATAAAAGAGAATATGATACCCTAAAAAAAGAGAATATGCTGGTTAATTATAATTGAAACAAATTATGGGCACGTGCCAATAAAAAAGAATATATTGGTTTGGCTCTAATTAAAGGGTGCCATGTTGAACTTGAAAATACGGACATGTGGGGTTCTTGATCGATTCTTATATTAAGCTAGAGGCATGTAATTTTATCGTCCCGTTGCAACACACGGGCATGTGTGCTAGTAGATTGATAGAATTAATTGCTTCAATAATGGATAAGGACACCTTTAAGAGAAATTTTGTACTGATTGTGTTATGTGTTTACCTTGCTCTAGCAAGTGGTCATGTGCTTAACAGAAACTTTATATCAATGACGGAAAATCTTGATGTTGTTCATAACATGGACTGAAGAATTTTTTTTGCAAATTACATAGCTAAAGGTGTGAAAATGTACAGACAATCAATGGCAGCAAATATTAATGTGCATAGTTGTGTGCATGTATTGCTGGTAAGATCATAGCAGTAATACCTACATTAAATTTTCCTTTAACATGAACTAATTTGTTATCCACACAACAGCTAATATACGTACATGTTGTCTCCTCCCCAATGCTTCTTCTTCCTGAGAATGCTCCACGGTTCAAGCATGTGTCTACTACACTGCTAGATCAGGTAGACTCATTGGAGCTAAAATCAATTGGCGAGTATGGTAGGTTGCAAGATCAACTGAGGCTCGGGGTCTGCCTCTAGGAACACTACCAAGAGGAAGCACTTTGGGCATGGTCCAAGGAAGTTTCCGGAACCAACGAACTGTTGGAAATATGCCCTAGAGTCAATGATAAATGTATTATTATATTTCCATGTTTATTATTAAAGTTATGTTTCTATGCTATAATTGCATTGGTTCTTGAATATAAAATTCAAAGGAAAACCCCAATTGCATGTGTGGAAACATGAACACCAAGATGATCCCTAGTCATGGCTCTAAGACTAGCTCATGTATTGATGACGATCTTGTTTTCCTGATCCTGAACATTGTTAGAGTAACAAGGATGTTATCAATAATGAGACCACATTGTTATTGAAACAATGGTGTTGGATAGACCCAACTTATGAATTACCGAGAGATGTCATCATTGCTAGGTACTTCATATTACTTGCTCATGTTTGCATTCTTCATATTACTTTGGGGTTCACCACATGCCACCCCGTAAATGGATGTGAATAAAGGGGACTTACGGTTATTCCAGAAACATATGTCTCAGTAATGGTAGTTCAAGACTGGGATTTGCTCCTCTCATGATAAAGAGATGCTCTCTGGGCCACTCATTGTTACGGTGTCATTATCGTCTGGCCAGACACTTGTGATTATGATCATGGGACACCGGGACACGGGCACGAGTAAAGATAACGAAACTGGTAATGAAGATAACCGGTATAGTGATCAAGGAGTTGATCATGGGGATACCGATAATCTCTCCCCGGGTTTCGTAAACGTAACACGAAGCAAAGGGAATGACATTCATAAACACAGGTTCGCTCGAGAACTTCGTGAATATGCAGGAGTTAATAAGAGTGTCTAGATCCCACTATTAACTATTGACCGGAAGGGGTTTTGGGTCATGCACACTTATTTTCGAACATATAGAGTCACACGCTTAACGGGTTCTAGTCTTAATTACTTGAGAAATGACAAATGAGTTAAGGAAGCACTGAAAGAGTTTCGAATAGTTCCAAAAGTGTTTCGGATGGTTCGAGAAGGGTTCTGGGAATTCTAGAAAGGTATAACATGATTTCGGACAATCCGGATATATATAGGGTCGCGCTATTCGTCACCCTGGGCGAGTAATAGTTATTCTTCACCCCCTCTCTGTTTTGACATCAATGCACCGTATTTTTATGTTTTGTAAATTTTGTCTTATTTCATACATAAAAAGAGAACGTAAGAAAACATGTACTCTCATAAATAATATTTTATGTTATGCAAAATTACAAATGTAAAAATATAGTGTAAAACATACATAAAATGTGATTTTTTCTGGTCTTATAACCTATATTTTTGTTTTTATACCAAATTTTACATATTGAATCAATATGCATGTAATTAGTTATATTCTATACGTAATTTATTTAGTAAGCGGTTGTAAGATTACCTCGGGTGAAGAATAACTTATTCTGCACCTAAGTAATCTTATGATTGTTTCATAAATAAATTACATATGAAATACAAATAGTTACATTCATGTCGATTCACTACGTAAAATTTGGCTAGAAAAACAAAAATATAGATCATAAGACCAGAAAAATTGCATTTTATGTATATTTTACACTATATTTTTACGTAACATAGTTTTTTTTATGATGATTACATATTACGTATGAAATAAGACAAAACTTTCCAAAACGTAAAGTTACGGTGCATTGATGTTAAAATAGAGGGGGTGAAGAATAACTATTCCTCACCCAGGGTGACAAATAGTCAATCCTATATATATATAGGGTGGGTCTATTATGATAACACCCCTTAAGACCTTATTCTGCACACCCAAACCTTATTCTGCACACCACCAACAGAAAAACCCACCCCTCCTCCCACGGCCGCCCACCACTCTCCCTCAAACCCCACTACTCCACCAACCTCCCTCCATGGTACCCCACCACACCACCACCTGCCTCCCGCACCACTATCGCCCACCACCTGCCTGGCGCCTGGCGACCATGGGGATGGCCCGACCACCGCGGCGCCCCACCCCACCGCCTTCTCTCACTCCCGGCCGGCGCGCCTCCCTTCCCCAACCCACAGCCCCCCGCCTCCTCCTCCTCCCAGTAGGGGCCGCCCCTCCTCCTCCTCCTTCCGGTCGGCGCCGCCCCGCCTCCCCACGATGAGCCATCACCAGATCTGGTCAGCCACGGGCTCGTGGATCCAGCCATCCACAGGCTTCGCCGAGCCGCTATCTCCGGATCCATGGCTGGCCACGCAGCCAACGCGGACGCGGCCTCGATCTGGAGTGCCTCCACCGCCCCCTGCCGCAGCCCCGGTAGGACACCACCACCTGCCCCCACAACGCCGCTCAACTCCCGGCACCGCCCCGCGATGCACCACCGTCCAGCAACCACCCCCCCGACCGCCGGCGGAGATCCGGGTGCGCCGCCCCAAGGCGCCCCGTGCGGCTGCTGGCGTGGATCCGGGCGTGCCGCCCCCATCCACCTCGCGTGCATGCCGGTGCAGATCCGCCCCCGTCGCCCCGCCGTGGCCTACCCAACCGCACGGTCCTCCCCCTCGCTCCCCGTTTCCTCACCGCCGCCAAGATCTAGCTGCTCCTCTAGCCTACAGAGCGCGGCGAGGTCCATTAACATGCCTGGCATGCAGCTCGGGCAAGCATGATGTGCAGCTCCCCCAGCGTTCGCTTGCAGTTCGCCGGCTAATTGTGCACGTCCTGGGGTTCATAGATGGCGCATGTGCAGCTCGGAAACATCCTCCATGTTGTTCACTTGTGGATGCATCATCCACGCATTTTTTTTGTTCTTCATATTTCTGGAAGGGAGGTTAGCTTGGGTCCCTAATTCTCCAGTGGTTCTGAACTCCAGCGACCACAACGTGGGTGTTGTACGTGCCGCTCGCACCAGTTTATCATCTATGCGTGCCAGGTTCTTGCACCAGCAGCTCCCCTTGGCCATCGGTAGTGTGGCATGTAGTTCATCCATCGACGGTTGTGGTAAGATATGTATGACCTTTTTGCAACATGCATCATTTTATCGCTGCAGTGATCTTCTCTCTCACAGTAGTTTCCTTTGTTGCCAAATGTAAAAAAATTGGAAGATTGTAATTGGAAAAGGTTGAATATTCTATGCAGCTCACTTTGTCGTTGTGTGGAAGAAAAATTGATGCAAGCCACTCGTCTCGTCCCTACGGTTTAGTTTAGTTTTGTTTTGCAGCAGCTTACTTTTTGTTTTGCATCTCACTCTTTTTTTCTTTTAGGAAATCATTTGCAGTGCACTTAGTAAGAAGGAGAAGAGAACATCGATGTTCATTTTGAAGTTTGGTTTGTTGTTTATGGGAAACACAGAGAGAAAAAGGTAGTAAGAATGGATGGTCATTTTGTATAAGCAAGTCTTTCCCTAGTGCAGTTCTTTTGGGCACTGCATCGTTGATTCTGTGGCCGTGTAAAAAATAATGAATGAATATGTATGATTTTAAGCTCACTTTGTTCTTTCATGCAGTTCACTATAAAAACTAAAACTCCTTTGTGGTTCACTTGGTAATCCAAAAACAAACACACCTTGCAAAGTAGCTCACTTCTCATTAAATGTGGTTCACTTGCTCAGTCCCTGCGGTCCACTCGCCCGGTCTATGCACGAAAGAAATTATTGCGTTTGGAAAAAACTCACGAGGTTCACTTTCGGTAGTGACACGACCCGTTTACGGTAGTCTCGAGGTTCACTTTTCATAGTATTGCGGTTCACCAACGTTCGACATGAAGTGCACTACACCTCGTTTGCGAAAATTTACGTCCCACAAAAGAAACCATGCAGTGCACTTGCCCATCTGATGCAGTGCGGTATTTTGTCTGAAGCAATGCGTTCTTCTGTCCGATGCAGTACATACGACGATTTTGGTCTCGCGAAGAACAGAGTGTCCGCTTTTCGGTAAAATCGGAACTGCTCTTAAACTGTAAGGAATTAGAGAGAGTGTTCTACATGAAAAAGTTGCGTCTCGTCGATATATTTCCAACGGCGTATGATTTGAATCATTCTGACCAGCCGTTTGTAAATATTTCACGAAAAAACAGCCGCTGCCTCTCGAAGTCAGTCGCACGATTTTCAAAATTAACTAAAAACTGTAAGGAATCTCAAAACCATTTCAACATATCAAAGTTGCACCTTGTCCATAGCTTTCCAACGGCGTATCATACGTCTCGTTCCGACAAACGGTTAGAAAACTGGAGCAAAAACAGTACCGAAAATTTCAAAAAATTTGAAAAACAGAGTTCCGCGATTTAGTAAATTTGAAACTGCTCTTAAAACGTAATGAATTAGAGAAAGATTTATATATGAAAAAGATGCGCCTCGATGATATCTATCCAACGGCGTATCATTTGCTTCATTCCGACAAGCGGTTTAGAAAACAACACGAAAAAATGCTCGCTGCCACTCGTCATCCGCCGCACCATTTTCAAAACTGCTCTTAAACCGTGTGGAATCTCGAAAAGTGTTCAACATGTCGAAGTTGCGCCTAATCCATAGCTTTTCAATGGTATATTACACGCCTCATTCCGATAAACAGTTAAAAAATTAGAGCGAAAACAGTACCGAAAAAACACTACGTGCAATTTTTTTTGACACGAAGTTCACTAGTCTCTATTGCAGTGCTCGTCGTCAAAATGATGCAGTGCGCTTCTGTTGAGCGTGCAGTGCCGAAGTGGTGTGCAAAATAGTTATTCTGCTAATATTAGCAGAATAGACCGTCTGTATATATATATATATATATATATATATATATATATATATATATATATATATATATATACACACACACATTATTCTGATCACGGGATTAGAATAATATTCTGATCACAACCTAAACTGCCGGATTAACGCGCCTGAACTTCCCTCTGTACAAAACCGACCTTCGGGCTATCTTCTCAATCGTGCCTTCTACCGTGAGTTTTTCTGATCATTCATGTTGTTTGCGATGTAAGTGTAATGTGGACATGTTTTTTAGAATCTAAATGCTCATTTTGATTCAGAATCTAGCTCGCTGGCGGATTTGCTCTTGGGCGGTGATGAACATGGGTTTGTTACAAGTGTTTTGCATGTACTGGATGTTATAGAATCTCTAACACGATGAGAATTGGGTTTAAGTACAAGTTTACTCCATGTTTTGTTGTTATTTTTGAACGAATTCGATTTGGTGTTCCGCTGGCTCTCTTCTTCGTCCGCGGGAGTGGTTTCGGCCGCTGTTGTAGATTTGTAGTTTTGCTGTTCAAATTGGCTGTGGATTTGCGTGCATTAGTGAGACCGAATCCTGCCCATGTTGTTAATTTGATTATGCGGGCTCATACAAATCGAAATCCGGTGATTTGGATCTTCTGCGTCCCGCCGTGATTTTTTGTTCGAGGGACAACATGATGAGAATCATTTTCATGTTTATATATGGAGCATGATGACATTCAAAATGGTAGTTGAATCCTTTCCGCATTGTTAATTTGATTTGGCTGGCTCATTCATTCCGAAATTGTGGATTGGACTTTCTGCCTCCCGTCGTGGTTTGTTGTTCGAGCGGACAGCTTGATGGCGGATCTTTTCTGGATATTTTATCTAGAGTATGACGACATTCGAAATGGCTGTTGATGTGTTGGAATTGTCCCAAACGATTAACTCTGGGAACCAAATTTAATCGGGGTTGTTTTTTCAATCAATTTACGTTCTGTTGTACAAGCTGGACTGCTAGAACTTTCGTACCTGAACTTCTGTGCTCTAAGTAGATGCTGGACTTCAGTAGATGGTTGTTATTTTTGATCATCCACTATCTTCAGTAGATGCTGGACTTCTTTCTAATTAATGGTTGAACTTCTGGTTTTCCACATTGCATTCCACATTTGCAAGGCGAAGGTGCATGGTGCTATATATTTTCTTTTTTTCTTTTTTTTTTATAATTTTAGTTCTTGAGATGTTCTTTTTAGAGTTTGTCTCGTGGGCAATCATGGGATTAGTCCAAGTATGCATGCACTTTTTCTAGATCATCTAAGGGTCATTGTACAAGCTGGACTTCTATGTTGTTCATACCTGAACTTCTGTTTTTCCTTCTTTGCAAGGTAATGGAGCAAGTCCTATGTATTTCTTTCTTTTTTTATGTTATTTTTCATTCTTTTGCATTGCTTTGGATTTTTTTTTGATAGTCCCATGAGCAACCATGTAATTGGCCGACGGATATGCGTATATTTCTTTTTTTTTCTAGTATGTTTTTGTACTTATAATAGTTGTTGGTCTTCAGTGAATAACTATCATGAACTTCTGTATGCTAATCGCTTTTAAAATGTTAATTTGAGGTTTTGACAAAACCCCAAACTTCTATATCTTCACTATTTGAACTTCTTTAATTATAATTATGTTTGTTATTTTAGGATTTAAATATTTGTAGACATTGAAATAGGCATTGGGCCTATTGACAAATGCGGTAGCGCGAGGCCGAGCAGGGGGGAGGGGGTCAGGACCCCCTCCCCTCCCCCTGCGAGGCCGAGACAGGAACGAGCCAGAGCAGGTGACGACGCGGCGTTCCACGTCATCGCATGCGGAGGCGAGTCCGTCACATTCGTGACCCCACTATATATCTTAGGGGTGTGGCTCTGGGGTGTGTGTGGTGGTGGTGGAAACAGAATAACCGCATTGCGTCCTGTCAAAACTTAGCGCAGCAATGCGGTAGCACGAGGCCGAGCAGGGGGAGGGGGGTCAGGATCCCCCTCCGCTCCCCCTGCGAGGCCGAGACAGGAACAAGCCGGAGTAGGCGACGACGCGGTGTGCCGCATCATCGCATGCAGAGGCGAGTCCGTCACATCCGTGATCCCACTATCTATCTTAGGGGTGTGGCTCTGGGGTGTGTGCGGTGGGGGTGGAAACAGAAAAACCGCATTGCGTCCTGTCAAAACCTAGCGCAGCAATGCGATAGCGCGTGGCCGAGCAGGGGGGAGGGGGGTCGGGACCCCCATCCCCTCCCCCTGCGAGGCCGAGACAGGAACGAGCCAGAGCAGGCGAAGACGCGGTGTGCCGCGTCATCGCATGCGGAGGCGAGTCCATCACATCCGTGACCCCACTATCTATGTTGTTTTTATGTTGTGCATTTTAGTTAGGTATGAACTTCATCTGTTTTTGTACTTGAACTTCTTCTTTTTGTTACTTAATGTTTATTTATTCATGTGCCTTTACTTCGTTGATTAGGGTACTTGAACTTCTGTTCTTTATTTTTTTGAACTTCTTTTCTCTTGTTTTTTTTCGGTGCATATTTTCTATATGTATTTTTCTCCCCTTGGTAGTGTATTTGCCATCAATTTTTGGTTTTAAGGATATCAGCAGTGCTGTTGTGTGATCTTATCTCATTATAATAGATGCATTCAAATGGTGCATTCATTTATCTATAGATGTATTTACTTTTATAGCTGTTGGGGGGGGGGGGGGGGTAAAACTGCAATTTGACCGGCGCTGCAACTCCCATGACAGAGAGGCATTAACTGACCATCTCCCTCGCCACCACTTGTCAGAAAACCCCTCTCCCTCTATCGCTCGCTCTCTCCCCCCTCTCCGTCGCTCCGCTATGTTCTTCCACTGCAACTCCCCCCGATTTCTCCGCCCCTGTCCCTTGCCCTCGTGAGTGGAGTAACCGACGCACGCCCCCGCTCCTATTTCTCCCCCGCGCCGCGCTCTCCCTCGCCCAGCCTGCTCTGCTCTGCTCTGAAGCGAGGGCGGCAACTGCCTGCGCATGGTGTTGTGGGGAGTGGAAGAACCGCCGCGGATTCATGCATGCGCGGGTCGTTTGGAGAGGTACAAACACTGCCCCCCCGCCCCCCCCTAATGCTTGTATTTACTTTCGCCAGATCTGTCGAGGCCTGCCTGTTTGTTTTGTTTGCTCTCGCGTCCGCCTCCTACCCCCTTCTTCTGATGGTTTGGTGGGACATTAGGTAGGGTTCTTGTGCGTGTGGTGGTTGGAATGCATTCCCCCGTGGTCAGATTTGTTTGTGAGATGCTTGTGTGTGGATTTTCATTTCCCCTTTGTTGATTTTAGCAGTCAGATGCATGCCAGAGAGGGTGTGGTGTGATTGTTGATGCTGGATCTATTGTATCTAATTGCATTAGTGTTGTGGATTTCGAGGTCTAAATTATGTCTGTGACATTGTAGTTAGTTTATGGATACATTTTTTGTTGTGCTTGCCTATATGTGCTACTATTCATCTATTCATACTTGTTGGTTCTAGTTGTTTCATCCTAGGGTTTGATTCATTTTCTTTTTTGTATTTTGTTGTATGATTTTCTACTTGCTAACTATATGGAATCAATCTCCTCTTTTTAGCAGGTTGTTCTAGTGTTTGGAGTTGCATTCATCAAGGCGGTTGTGTTGTCATGGCTTCAAAACCTTCTCCAGGTATCTTAATGTAGTTGGATCTTGTATTTTAAATAGTAGTATTGTTATATATGTCTGCCCACATCTTCACTTGGTTTTCTTGTTGGACTGCCATTCTTAATAGTGTGAACTTCTAACAAAGTTTATGTGTATACATTTTACACATAGTTTATGTGTGTGCCATTTCATATTTATAGTGTATATCTTTGATTTTTGTTTTCTTGTTATCATGTTCATGGTATTGATATTTAGTTTGCTTGTGAAATACTATTTGTGGTCATGCTACATGTTTTTTATGTGCTACTTGCTTGGATCACGTAGTTGAACTTCTGGTTTTAATTATTGTTTGTTTATAATGACATATGGTTGAACTTCTGTTATGCACCTTTTGTTTTACTGCTTTGTTATATATTGTTGAACTTCTGGAGATTAATCTTGTATGTAGTAGCACCTCCGGTGTAGATTGTTTTTATATTTAGTATGTAATTTTTAGATTGTTTTGTTGTGTTTACTGCTTTGTTAGGTATTGTTGAACTTCTGGGTATTGGACATTGATGTAAAAGTAGAAGTCCCTTTTGGTGTAGGATTGTGGATTAGAACTCAGCTGCCTTTTTACTTGCATTTTTTTGTAGTTGGTGATGAGTTGAATAGTTCTGAAAAAATGCCTGTGATCAAGATGGAGCTTCAGAAGTTAATAATGATGCTCCAATATCTGATGTGGCTAAATCACCCATTTTTCCTTTGACTGTGATTGCTGAGGTTGTTTCAAGCCTTGAGAATTTTTCAAGCCTCGAGGATCTTGCTTCTACAACTCTTGCTTCACCTAGTACGTGAAACCCCTTTTCTTTTCATTTTAAATTCTTGAGCCGTGTTTTTTTAACTTGTTCACGTCAGTTGTTTTTGTTTTTGTTCCTGAGTTTTTTTATTTTTTGCTTTGATTTTTTGTGTTCTTTGCAGATGTGTCCATAGAGGAGGAAGCTGTGAACACCATCAACGAAGTTTTATCTGAGTTGGATTTATCAAAAAACCCTGCTGCTGCTGAGGAGGGGGCTCCGTTAGTCAAAGGTTGTGATTTCGTTCCGGATCCTCTGTGCTCTCTTCAGATGTCAGAGATGTACTCGCAGTCTGTTGATGGCACTGAACCTGTCACGCAACCCGAGGATGTGCCTCTTCAGCTTCTTCTGGAGGACCAATGTAAGAGGAAGAAGCAAGAAGATTTTGAGAAGAATAGGGCGGCCCGCCTTCAGAAAGGTTCTGATGTTCCTGGATCTGTTCATGTGGCTGAGCTCACGGTTGAGGAAGACGTGCCGGGTGGCACTGATGGCACGGTTGTCCCTGTTAAGAAGAAATTCAGGAAGACCGCTGCGAGGAAGCATCTAATTGGTGAAGTTACTCCTCGGAGGAGCCCACGTGTTTCAAGGCCTGCAGAAGTTGCTCAAGATGAAGGGCTATGCCTCGGTGGCACGCCATGCCGAAGTCCTCGTGTGCTTACCACTGCCGCGCCTACACCTTCTCCGCTTGGTGCTGGTGCATCTGGTAAGGGGAAGAAATGCGGCGTCAAGCGCACGGTTGCACCTGCAAAGGTCAACAAGGGTGAGAAGAAGCGTTCTTGTGCTAATCCAGAGGGCAAGGATGATGCTGATTTCAACACTGATGACGAGGACGACGACGATGATGCTGCTGCCGCTAATCAGGTATGAATGTCTCATGTTTACCGCTTTTCAAGGCATTTGTCGCTATTGTTGTAGTTTTTTTGTTTTTAGCACTACCTTGGCGTACATAGCTGACCTTCATATAGACGACTAAATGAGCTGAACTGCTTGGCTTATATGGTATTACTGCCTTTGTGTACATAGTTGGGCTTCCGGATATATACATGAAGAAATTAGCTTAACTTGTTGGTATACATGTTTTATTACTGCCTTGTTGTACATGGTTGAACTTCTGCTATGTAAATTTCCAACATTTTGAAAGCATGTTAACTTGTGGTCATACATGGTTGTACTGCCTATGTAGACATAGTTGGACTTCTGAAATACATGTTTTATTACTGCCTTGTTGTACATGGTTGAACTTGTGCTATGTAAATTTCCAACATTTGAAAGCATGTTAACTTGTGGTCATACATGGTTGTACTGCCTATGTAGACATAGTTGGACTTCTGAAATACATGTTTTATTACTGCCTTGTTGTACATGGTTGAACTTCTGCTATATAAATTTCCAACATTTTGAAAGCATGTTAACTTCTGGTCATACATGGTTGTACTGCCTATGTAGACGTAGTTGGACTTCTGAAATGTATTGCGTGTGTAGGCATTAGTGGAATTTTTGGTGTAGTTTGTGTATCTGATTGTTCTGCCTTTTTTCCTTGTCATTGTCATTTTTTTCAGTACCAGCTTGGGTTACTAACTTGAACTTCTGCTACTGTCTTCTGTATTTCTGCTACCATGTTCTTTCATTTGTTTTGCGACGTGTTGACTTTTGTTTTTGTATATGTAGTGGAAGACACAGGCTGAGGTTGTGTTCTTTATGCGTATCGAACGTCCTGTTCTTACTATGCCTCGTGCCGCTGGCCTAGGTAGTGGAACTTCTCCGAGATTTGAATTCTCGCGGGATGTTAACACTAGTGCCCCCCTATAGATCCAGGAGGTTCTTCTGCCCGTGTGAGTGCTGCAGGTGGCGTTTCTTCCGAGAGTTTGTTTGATGCTGCCAATCTTTCCCTTTCTAGGATTGATGGACTTTTGGAAACTGTTTGTGGTGAGATGACTCGTGTCCGACAACGGTTGAGCATCTTAGTCGCGTGGATGGGATTCTTCCTCCCGGTCACGGTTTTGATGCTGAGTCTTCGAAGGAGCTTTTGTCAACTGAAGCTAAATATCTTGCTGAGCTTCGTGAGAGCACTTCCCACCTCCGGGCTAGCTTTGTGCTGTTCAAGGAAATGCAGGATGCCCGTTGCAAGCCTTTTGAAGATGAGACGAGTGTTGTTGTGAGAGAGACTCAGAGGCAGGATTCCGTTTGTTTGGGTCGTGAAGGAGGCCATGTGGAGCGTACCGAAGAGGTTTGTATATGTTGGCTTTTGATATTTCTTTTGCACTAGTGTTCATTGTTAGCTTTCAGCTATTACTGTTTTGTAGTCATAGGGTGACCTTCTCTGTTTATAGAACCCGAACTTCAAGTGCTTCAGCACCTGAATTTCTATGACTTTGATGACTGGCCCTTTTTGTTCCTTTTTGTATCTTATGGTAGTTTGGTATCTTACATTACAAAAAAAGACACATCCGTGACATTTTGGGCCGAACGAAAAAAAATTCTATCATACATATGACACTTCTATGACGATAATTGTGACAAAACCCGGTATCATCATAGATGTGGTGGGCTCCTACTTCTATGACAAAAAATCATGACAGAAAATGGGCTTTTCATCCTGGGCAGGCCGGAGACGCAGCTGCATGACATTCTTTGGTCCGTCCATGACGGAAAAAACCGTGGTAGAAGCAAGGGCGAGGAAAATTTCGGGGAGTTCCCAGTTACGGTGGGTGGTCGGGGGCCGAGCGATGCGCGTTTCTCTCATACACGTACGCGCGTGTGTGCGAGGCATTGGCTCTAACTGAACTCGAGCGAGGTGTTGGGCTCTAAATAAACCCGAGCGATTGCACTGCAGGCTACGCGTTACTGAACTCGAGCGATCAATCAATGGTTGTTAACTGAACCCGATCGAGCGATTCCTTTGCTACTGCTGCTAACTGAAGTTGATTGATGCTGCCTCTCTGGATGAATAGTGAGCATTGCGCACAGGGGGGGGGTGGATGAACAGTGAGCGGTGGCGTTGCCTCTGGATGAACAGGACCCCGTGGTGTGGAGGGCTGGATGAACAGGATGACCCCGTGGAGGGCTGGATGAACAGTAGAAGGTGGAGGGGTGCCCGTGGAGGGGTGGTTGAATAGTAGCCGGTGGAGTAGCACGTGGTGGAGGCTGGATGAACAGGAGCCCGTGGAGGCTGGAGGTGGTCGACGGTGGAGATGAACAGTATCCCGTGGAGTCTCGTTTTGTGGTACGTCACACCCCTCCCGATGAACAGGACCCCCGTTTGGACCGTAGCGCTCCAACACAAGTCCGTTTCGTCCGTTTTGCGGTACGCCACACCCCTCCTGATCAACAGGACCCCCGTTTCGACCGTAGCGCTCCAACACAAGTCTGTTTCGTCCGTTTTGCGGTACGCCACACCCCTCCCGATCAATAGGACCCCCGTTTCGACCGTAGGAGGTCCATTTCCTCCGTTTTGCGGTACGCCAGACCCCTCCCGATGAACAGGATCTCGTTTCGAACATGGCCGGTCAAACACAAGGCCGTTTCCTCTGTTCTGCGGTACGCCAGGCCTCGTTTCCATCGCCTGTTCCATCCAAGCCGGTTGGCTCCCACGCGTTCCGTTGCCTCACGATGAACATGACGCATTCCGTTGCCTTCCCATGAACAAGACGCATTCCGTTGCCTCCCCATGAACACGATGATGACGTTGTTTCTCCGTTCCGACCTAGCCATGCACACGAGCCCTGGCCGTACGTATGCACAAGTAGGCGTTCGAGACCCCGCCCGTATGTACACATACGTGGCCATATTTTCTTTCTTGCACACTGGCAGTTGTACGTACGTGTACATGCTACGTGTGCGCCTCTACTACGACACGTACGCGCCTCTACTACGACACGTGCGCGCCTACATCGACCAGTATATATGTACATACACGTTTGCGACCAGAATGACAACGCTACGTACACTTCGACCAGGTGGGTCCCGACTGTCAGGCACTTACTTGCGTGCGAAGATGTAGCTGGTGGGTCCCAGCAGTCAGGGGGGCGAATCGTTTTTTTTTCCGGACGCACTTCCTTGCATGCGAAGGTGTAGTTGGTGGGTCCCAGTAGTCAGAGGGGCGAATCGTTTTTTTCCCGGACGCACTTCCTTGCGTGCGAAGATGTAGCTGGTGGGTCCCAGCAGTCAGGGGGGCGAATTGGTTTTTTTTCTGGACGCACTTCCTTGCGTGCGAAGATGTAGCTGGTGGGTCCCAACAGTCAGGGGGCGAATCGTTTTTTTTGCCCGGACGCACTTCCTTGCGTGCGAAGGTGTAGCTGGTGGGTCCCAGCAGTCAGGGGGGAAACATTTTTTCACAAAATACGGTGGCCCGTCTGTTGGGGAACGTAGCAGAAATTCAAAAATTTTCCTACGCAACACCAAGATCTATCTATGGAGAGACCAGCAACGAGTAGAAGGAGAGTGCATCTACATACCCTTGTAGATCGCTAAGCGGAAGCGTTCAAGTGAACGGGGTTGATGGAGTCGTACTCGTCGTGATTCAGATCACCGATGATCTAGTGCCGAACGGACAGCACCTCCGCGTTCAACACACGTACAGCCCGACGACGTCTCCCACGCCTTGATCCAGCAAGGGGAGAGGGAGAGGTTGAGGAAGACTCCATCCAGCAGCAGCACAACGGCGTGGTGATGATGGAGGAGCGTGGCAATCCTGCAGGGCTTCGCCGAGCACCACGGGAGAGGAGATGTGTCACGGGAGGGAGAGGGAGGCAACCAAAGGCCTTAGGTATGATTGCTCCTCCTTTTCCCCACTATATATAGGGCCAAGGGAGAGGGGGAGGGCGCAGCCTTGCCCCTTCCTCCAAGGAAGGGTGCGGCTAAGGGTGGGGAGGAGTCCATCCTCCCCAAGGCACCTCGGAGGTGCCTTCCCCCTTTAGGACTCTCCCCTTTTTTCCTTCTCTTGGCGCATGGGCCTCTTGGGGCTGGTGCCCTTGGCCCATGTAGGCCAAGGCGCACCCCCTACAGCCCATGTGGCCCCCGGGCCAGGTGGCCCCACCCGGTGGGCCCCCGGGACCCTTCCGGTGGTCCCGGTACAATACCGATGACCCCGAAACTTGTCCCGATGGCCGAAACAGGACTTCCTATATATAAATCTTTACCTCCGGACCATTCCGGAACTCCTCGTGACGTCCGGGATCTCATCCGGGACTCCGAACAACATTCGGTAACCACATACAAGCTTCCTTTATAACCCTAGCGTCATCGAACCTTAAGTGTGTAGACCCTACGGGTTCGGGAGACATGCAGACATGACCGAGACGTTCTCCGGTCAATAACCAACAGCGGGATCTGGATACCCATGTTGGCTCCCACATGTTCCACGATGATCTCATCGGATGAACCACGATGTCAAGGACTCAATCGATCCCGTATACAATTCCCTTTGTCTAGCGGTATGGTACTTGCCCGAGATTCGATCGTCGGTATACCGATACCTTGTTCAATCTCGTTACCGACAAGTCTCTTTACTCGTTCCGTAACACATCATCCCGTGATCAACCCCTTGGTCACATTGTGCACATTATGATGATGTCCTACCGAGTGGGCCCAGAGATACCTCTCCGTTTACACGGAGTGACAAATCCCAATCTCGATTCGTGCCAACCCAACAGACACTTTCAGAGATACCCGTAGTGTACCTTTATAGCCACCCAGTTACGTTGTGACGTTTGGCACACCCAAAGCACTCCTACGGTATCCGGGAGTTGCACAATCTCATGGTCTAAGGAAATGATACTTGACATTAGAAAAGCTTTAGCATACGAACTACATGATCTTGTGCTAGGCTTAGGATTGGGTCTTGTCCATCACATCATTCTCCTAATGATGTGATCCCGTTATCAACGACATCCAATGTCCATGGTCAGGAAACCGTAACCATCTATTGATTAACGAGCTAGTCAACTAGAGGCTTACTAGGGACATGGTGTTGTCTATGTATCCACACATGTATCTGAGTTTCCTATCAATACAATTCTAGCATGGATAATAAACGATTATCATGAACAAGGAAATATAATAATAATCAATTTATTATTGCCTCTAGGGCATATTTCCAACAGTCTCCCACTTGCACTAGAGTCAATAATCTAGTTCACATCACCATGTGATTAACACTGACAGGTCACATCACCATGTGACCAACATCCAAAGAGTCTTGGGTTCTGATCATGTTGCTTGTGAGAGAGGTTATAGTCAACGGGTCTGAACCTTTCAGATCCGTGTGTGCTTTACAAATCTCTATGTCATCTCCTAGATGCAGCTACCACGTTCTATTTGGAGCTATTCCAAATAACCGTTCTACTTGGAGCTATTCTAAATTGTTGCTCCATTATACGTATCCGGTATCTCTACTCAGAGCTATCCGGATAGGTGTTAAGCTTGCATCGACGTAACCCTTTACGACGAACTCTTTTACCACCTCCATAATTGAGAAAATTCCTTAGTCCACTAGTTACTAAGGATAACTTTGACCGCTGTCCTGTGATCCATTCTTGGATCACTCTTGTACCCCTTGACTGACTCATGGTAAAGCACACTTCAGGTGCGGTACACAGCATAGCATACTGTAGAGCCTATGTCTTAAGCATAGGGGACGACCTTCGTCCTTTCTCTCTATTCTGCCATGGTCGAGCTTTAAGTCTTAACTTCGTACCTTACAACTCAGGCAAGAACTCCTTCTTTGACTGATCCATCTTGAACACCTTCAAGATCACGTCAAGGCATGTGCTCATTTGAAAGTACTATTAAGCGTTTTGATCTATCCTTATAGATCTTGATGCTCAATGTTCAAGTAGCTTAATCCAGGTTTTCCATTGAAAACACTTTCCAAATAACCCTATATGCTTTCCAGAAATTCTATGTCATTTCTGATCATTAACATATACTCATCAGAAATTCTATAGTGCTCCCACTCACTTCTTTGGAAATACAAGTTTCTCATAAACTTTGTATACACCCAAAATCTTTGATCATCATCAAAGCATACATTCCAACTCCGAGATGCTCACTCCAGTCCTCAGAAGGATTGCTGGAGATTTGCATACTTATTAGCATATTTCAGGATAGACAAAACCTTACGGTTGTATCACATACAACCTTTCCTCAAGAATCGTCGAGGAAACAATGTTTTGACATCCTATCTGCAAGATTTCATAAATAATGCAGTAATTGCTAATATAATTCCAACAGACTCTTAGCATCGCTACGAGTGAGAAAGTCTCATCGTAGTCAAATCCTTGAACTTGTCGAAAAACATCTTAACGACAAGTCGAGCTTTCTCAATGGTGACACTTACCATCATTGTCTGTCTTCCTTTCAAAATCCATATGTACCTAACAGCCTTACGACCATCAAGTAGTTTTTCCAAAGTCTACACTTTGTTTTCATACATGGATCCTCTCTCGGGTTTTATGGCCTTGAGCCATTTATCGGAATCCGGGCCCACCATCGCTTCTCCATAGCTCGTAGGTTCATTGTTGTCTAGCAACATGACCTTCAAGACAGGATCACCGTACCACTCTGAAGTAGTACGCATCCTTGTCACCCTACGAGGTACGGCAGTGACTTGATCCGAAACTTCATGATCACTATCATAAGCTTCCACTTCAATTGGTGTAGGTGCCACGGGAACAACTTCCTGTGCCCTGCTACACACTGGTTGAAGTGATGGTTCAATAACCTCATCAAGTCTCCACCATCCTCCCACTCAATTCTTTCGAGAGAAACCTTTCATCGAGAAAGGACCCGATTCAAGAAACAATCCATATTGCTTTCGGATCTGAATTAGGAGGTATACCCAACTGTTTTGGGTGTCCTATGAAGATGCATTTTATCCGCTTTGGGTTCGAGCTTATCAATCCTGAAACTTTTTCATATAAGCGTCGCAGCCCCAAACTTTTAAGAAATGACAACTTAGGTTTCTCTAAACCATAATTCATACGGTGCCATCTCATCGGAATTACGTGGTGCCCTATTTAAAGTGAATGTGGTTGTCTTTAATGCCTAACCCATAAACTATCGTGGCAGTTCGATAAGAGACATCATGGTATGCATCATATCCAATAGGGTGCAACTATGATGTTCGGACACACCATCACACTATGGTGTTCCAGGCGGTATTAATTGTGAAACAATTTCCACAATGTCTTAATTGTGTGCCAAAACTCGTAATTCAGATATTCATCTCTATGATCATATCATAGATCTTTTATCCTCTTGTCACGACGATCTTTCAACTTCACACTGAAATTACTTGAACCTTTCAATAATTCAGACTCGTGATTCATCAAGTAAATATACTCAACATCTACTTGAATCATCTGTGAAGTAAGAACATAACGATATTCACTGCATGCCTCAGCATTTATTGGACTGCACACATCAAAATGTGTTACTTCCAACAAGTTGCTATCTTGTTCCATCTTACTGAAACCGAGGCTTTTCAGTCATCTTGCCCATGTGGTATGATTTGCATATCTCAAGTGATTCAAAATCAAGTGAGTTCAAACGGTCCATTTGCATGGAGTTTCTTCATGCATATATACCAATAGACATGGTTCGCATGTCTCAAACTTTTCAAAAATGAGTGAGTCCAAAGATCCATCAACATGGAGCTTCTTCATGCGTTTTATACCATTATGACTTACATGGCAGTGCCACAAGTAAGTGGTACTATCATTACTATCTTATATCTTTTGGCATGAACATGTGTATCACTACGATCGAGATTTAATGAACCATTCATTTTAGGTGTAATACCATTGAAGGTATTATTCAAATAAACAGAGTAACCATTATTCTCCTTAAATGAATAATCGTATTGCGATAGACGTAATCCAATCATGTCTATGCTCAACGCAAACACCAATCTCTTTGGTAGAGGGAGCGTGCGATGCTTGATCATATCAAGCTTGGAAAAACTTCCAACACATATCGTCAGCTCACCTTTAGCTAGTCTCCGTTTATTCCGTAGCCTTTTGTTTCGAGTTACTAACACTTAGCAACCGAACCGGTATCTAATACCCTGGTGCTACTAGGAGTACTAGCAAAGTACACATTAACACAATGTATATCCAATATACTTCTATCGACCTTGCCAGCCTTCTTATCTACCGAGTATCTAGGGTAATTCTGCTCTAGTGGTTGTTCCCCTTATTACAGAAGCACTTAGTCTCGGGTTTGGGTTTTACCTTGGGTTTCTTCACTAGAGCAGCAGCTGATTTGCCGTTTCATGAAGTATCCCTTCTTGCCCTTGCCCTTCTTGAAACTAGTGGTTTCACCAACCATCAACAATTGATGCTCCTTCTTGATTTCTACTTTCGCGGTGTCAAACATCGCGAATACCTCAAGGATCATCATATCTATCCCTGATATGTTATAGTTCATCACGAAGCTCTAACAGCTTGGTGGCAATGACTTTGGAGAACCATCACTGTCTTATCTGGAAGATCAACTCCCACTCGATTCAAATGATTGTTGTACTCAGACAATCTGAGCACAAGCTCAACAATTGAGCTTTTCTCCTTAGTTTGCAGGTTAAGAAAGTCATCGGAGGTCTTATACCTCTTGACATGGGCACGAGCCTGAAATCCCAATTTCAGCCCTCAAAACATCTCATATGTTTCGCGACGTTTCAAAAATGTCTTTGGTGCCTCAACTCTAAACCGTTTAACTGAACTATCGCGTAGTTATCAAAACGTGTATGTCCGATGTTCGCAACATCCACAGACGACGTTTGGGGTTCAGCACACTGAGCGGTGCATTAAGGATATAAGCTTTCTACTGTCTGCATAATCGCTACTATCAACTTCCAACTATATTTTCTCTAGGAACATATCTAAACAGTAGAACTATAGCGTGAGCTACGACATAATTTGCAAAAACCTTTTGACTATGTTCAGGATAATTAAGTTCATCTTATGAACTCCCACTCAGATAGACATCCCTCTAGTCATCTAAGTGATTACATGATCCGAGTCAAACTAGGCCGTGTCCGATCATCACGTGAGACGGACTAGTCATCATCGGTGAACATCTTCATGTTGATCATATCTTCTATACGACTCATGCTCGACCTTTCGGTCTCCGTGTTCCGAGGCCATGTCTGTACATGCTAGGCTCGTCAAGTTAACCCTAAGTGTTTGCATGTGTTCCGAGGCCATGTCTGTACATGCTAGGCTCGTCAACACCCGTTGTATGTGAACGTCTGAATAAAACACCCGATCATCACGTGATGTTTTGAAACAGCGAACTGTCGCAACGGTGCACAGTTAGGGGAGAACACTTCTTGAAATTGTTGTAAGGGATCATCTTATTTACTACCGTCGTTCTAAGCAAATAAGATGTATAAATATGATAAACATCACATGCAATCAAATAGTGACATGATATGGCCATCATCACTTTGCTCCTTTTGATCTCCATCTTCGGGGCTCCATGATCATTATCATCACCGGCATGACACCATGATCTCCATCATCATGATCTCCATCATCGTGTCTTCATGAAGTTGTCACGCCAACGACTACTTCTACTACTATGGCTACCGGTTAGCAATAAAGTAAAGTAATTACATGGCGTTGTTCAATGACACGCAGGTCATACAATAAATAAAGACAACTCCTATGGCTCCTGCCGGTTGTCATACTCATCGACATGCAAGTCGTGATTCCTATTACAAGAACATGATCAATCTCATACATCACATATATCATTCATCACATCCTTTTTGGCCATATCACATCACATATATCATACCCTGCAAAAACAAGTTAGACGTCCTCTAATTGTTGGTTGCATGTTTTACGTGGCTGCTATGGGTTTCTAGCAAGAACGTTTCTTACCTACGCATGAACCACAACGTGATATGCCAATTGCTATTTACCCTTCATAAGGACCCTTTTCATCGAATCCGATCCGACTAAAGTGGGAGAGACAGACACCCGCCAGCCACCTTATGCAACTAGTGCATGTTTGTCGGTGGAACCGGTCTCACGTAAGCGTACGTGTAAGGTTGGTCCGGGCCGCTTCATCCCACGATGCCGCCGAATCAAGATAAGACTAGTAACGGCAAGCATATTGAACAATATCGACGCCCACAACTACTTTGTGTTCTACTCGTGCAAAGAATCTACGCAATAGACCTAGCTCATGATGCCACTGTTGGGGAACGTAGCAGAAATTCAAAAATTTTCCTACGCAACACCAAGATCTATCTATGGAGAGACCAGCAACGAGTAGAAGGAGAGTGCATCTACATACCCTTGTAGATCGCTAAGCGGAAGCGTTCAAGTGAACGGGGTTGATGGAGTCGTACTCGTCGTGATTCAGATCACCGATGATCTAGTGCCGAACGGACAGCACCTCCGCGTTCAACACACGTACAGCCCGACGACGTCTCCCACGCCTTGATCCAGCAAGGGGAGAGGGAGAGGTTGAGGAAGACTCCATCCAGCAGCAGCACAACGGCGTGGTGATGATGGAGGAGCGTGGCAATCCTGCAGGGCTTCGCCGAGCACCACGGGAGAGGAGATGTGTCACGGGAGGGAGAGGGAGGCAACCAAAGGCCTTAGGTATGATTGCTCCTCCTTTTCCCCACTATATATAGGGCCAAGGGAGAGGGGGAGGGCGCAGCCTTGCCCCTTCCTCCAAGGAAGGGTGCGGCTAAGGGTGGGGAGGAGTCCATCCTCCCCAAGGCACCTCGGAGGTGCCTTCCCCCTTTAGGACTCTCCCCTTTTTTCCTTCTCTTGGCGCATGGGCCTCTTGGGGCTGGTGCCCTTGGCCCATGTAGGCCAAGGCGCACCCCCTACAGCCCATGTGGCCCCCGGGGCAGGTGGCCCCACCCGGTGGGCCCCCGGGACCCTTCCGGTGGTCCCGGTACAATACCGATGACCCCGAAACTTGTCCCGATGGCCGAAACAGGACTTCCTATATATAAATCTTTACCTCCGGACCATTCCGGAACTCCTCGTGACGTCCGGGATCTCATCCGGGACTCCGAACAACATTCGGTAACCACATACAAGCTTCCTTTATAACCCTAGCGTCATCGAACCTTAAGTGTGTAGACCCTACGGGTTCGGGAGACATGCAGACATGACCGAGACGTTCTCCGGTCAATAACCAACAGCGGGATCTGGATACCCATGTTGGCTCCCACATGTTCCACGATGATCTCATCGGATGAACCACGATGTCAAGGACTCAATCGATCCCGTATACAATTCCCTTTGTCTAGCGGTATGGTACTTGCCCGAGATTCGATCGTCGGTATACCGATACCTTGTTCAATCTCGTTACCGGCAAGTCTCTTTACTCGTTCCGTAACACATCATCCCGTGATCAACCCCTTGGTCACATTGTGCACATTATGATGATGTCCTACCGAGTGGGCCCAGAGATACCTCTCCGTTTACACGGAGTGACAAAATCCCAATCTCGATTCGTGCCAACCCAACAGACACTTTCAGAGATACCCGTAGTGTACCTTTATAGCCACCCAGTTACGTTGTGACGTTTGGCACACCCAAAGCACTCCTACGGTATCCGGGAGTTGCACAATCTCATGGTCTAAGGAAATGATACTTGACATTAGAAAAGCTTTAGCATACGAACTACATGATCTTGTGCTAGGCTTAGGATTGGGTCTTGTCCATCACATCATTCTCCTAATGATGTGATCCCGTTATCAACGACATCCAATGTCCATGGTCAGGAAACCGTAACCATCTATTGATTAACGAGCTAGTCAACTAGAGGCTTACTAGGGACATGGTGTTGTCTATGTATCCACACATGTATCTGAGTTTCCTATCAATACAATTCTAGCATGGATAATAAACGATTATCATGAACAAGGAAATATAATAATAATCAATTTATTATTGCCTCTAGGGCATATTTCCAACACCGTCTGGTGGGTCCCTGCTGTCTGGTGGAGGAATAATTATTTTGCGCGTAATAAGGAGGCACTTCCTTGCAGCCGCCATGGACCCAGCTATCAGCCTCTCCACGCACAGTACTCTTCCGATGGAAGTCGGTCGTTGACCACATTTACCATGCCGCGCCGAGAGCACCATGGCGGTGGACGACGGTGAGGCCTAGGAAGGAGACGGCGCAGAGCCGGGGAAGACGCAGCAGTGGATGCCCACGCGAAGAGGGGTACGGGGGTTCACTGGTTCGGCTGTGGTGTGAGGCTGTCGTCACCGCAGAATAACAGGGGGTGTGGGTGAGTAGAGGGATGGCCTGGCCAGCGGTGGGAGTAGTAGGGGCGGTGAGGCCTCCGCGACATCACAGCTGGCCACGGGAGGCAAGAGCATGCGGCACGACCAACGCTGCTTTGGGCGGCTGGAGCACGAAGACCAGAGGTTGAAGAAGCACTACGGCCGTTGGATGGACATTGTACGGTCACTGGAGCTAGAATCATTCATATTGACTAAGTTAACAAAGCCCTCCGTCCCCGTAAACTTAGTAGGCCCACAAGTCAGCCTCCCACCTAGGTGAGTCCCAGCTAGGAGGAGGAGTATTCATTTTTTGTGCGTAATAAGGAGGCATTTCTGGTGGGTTCGAGCTGACAGCGGGGGGAACATTTTTTCGCGAAATACAGTGGCCCTTCCGGTGGGTCCCAGCTATCAGGTGGAGGAATCATTATTTTGCGCGTAATAAGGAGGCATTTCCCTGTGTGGACCCCTACTGTCAGCCTCTTCCGATGGCTGTTGTTTGTTGACCATGTTGACCTCGCCGCACCGAGAGAACAAACGCGGTGGACGAGGGCGAGGCCCAGGAAGAGAACCACCCGGAGCCGGCGAAGCCACCGCAGCGGATGCCCATGCTGAGGGGAGAACGAGCACTGACTGGTCGGCTGCGGGGTGAGGCTGACATCGCCGGAAAATAACAGGATGTGTGGGTGGTTAGGGGGATGGCCTGGCGGCAGCACATCCAGCCACGGGAGGAGGGAGCAGGCAGTCCCGCCGGCGCTGGTTTGGGCGGCTGGAGCAGGAAGATCAGAGATTGAAGAAGCACGGCGGCCGTTGGATGGACATCCAATAGTCACTGCTGTGTGTTGACTAAGTTGACAAAGCCTTGCGTACGCGTCAACATAAATTTAGGACAGCGTCATCGTCAACCTAGTAGGCCTAGAAGTCAGCCTCCAAATCTATGGAAAACAACATACAACCCATTAGCCATTATTTTCAATAATTTACAGCCCATTTGCTAATTCTTAAGGATATTTGAAGCTCATATTCTTTTTATTAGCATTACAGACCATATATTCTGGGCACTGCTAAAAAATTCAACAAAATTTTGCATATTTCGGTGGGGTCCGAACTCTTTTAATCACGAAATTTTGAGTCACGTTAAAAATAATTTTCAAAAAATTATATCAAAATAAAATTCAAAAAACAATTCTCCGCAAAAAAAATGAATGAAATTTAGAATCTTAACTAGCAAGATGCTAGTTCATTGCACGGAACATGAAGATGCATTTATATGAGTAGTTTATCTTGTGGGAGAAAAGATGATATTTTAATGTAATTGCCAGTTGGCTTTGGTTTTTATAAGAGTAGAGAGTAGAGAAATCCTGAAAAAATGATATTTTAATGCAATTGCCGGTTGGCTTTGGTTTAAAAATTTATAGCCCATTTCTTACAACTTATAGCCTGTTTTCTGGGGAATTCCATTTCTTACTACTTACATCCCTCCTCGTCTTGAAAGATTTGCAGCCCAGCAGGGCTGAGAAAAGCAAGTAGGCCTCAGTTTTGGTATTCCCCCAAAAAAAAGAACTGGGCTAGCCAATTTCAGAAAAAAAACAATATATCAACTAGGCTTGTCATGTGCTTAATAAAAGCATAAGCGTGGGCTAGACGGGCCACAGCCCCCGCACAACGCGCAGTTGAGCTCTGTCTCTGAAACTGAAAAACAACTAGGCGAGCTGCTGGGTCCCTGGTGTTATCCGCTCGTTGTGTAATTTTCTCGTTTATTGACTACACTGACAATGGCGTGGAACCTAGTTGTCAAACAATTAGGAGGAAGTATTTTTTGCCTTGTAATAACGAGGCACCTGCTTGCGAAATGCAATGACCCTGGTGGGTCCCTACTGCCAGCCTCTCCACGTACAGTCATCTCCTGATTCCTCTTGGTTGTTGACCATGTTGACAATGCCAGACGGCAGCGGGCACAGCGAGCGAACCAAGGCGGAGAACGAAGGCAAGGCCTCGGACGGGAGCGAACAGCAGCCATGGAAGATGTGCTAGTGTAGTGGCAGGTGGACGGGAGTACGAGGGCAACAACATGCAAGTCAAGCATACAAATGGCACAAAAATCCCAAGGATTAATTGTTCATCAAATTTTTAGACAAAACCCAGATTGAACATGACAGTAACATCTAACCCAACCACTCTTTTTTGCAGTCACAAACAAATGGATTGATCTGATCCATATAATCAACATCCTGTGCAAAATTTTTTATTTCAGGATGTCTACAACTTGTTGTAAATAGAAGCCAAGCATGTTTAGAAGCCCATTTGTCCACCTGAAACTTCTTTTTTTGCTGTTCAACATGTTCGTCCGTGAGAAATCTCTTGCTGTAAAAATTAAGCCTCATGGACAATAGTAACCTCGCATTCAACAGGAAGAATGTGACAAAGCTTCTGTTTGCCTGGTTGGATGCATATCATCCCATCATTATTGTCCTCAAAGGAATGTCATGAGAACTGAGATAATCCTTGTTCTTATTACACCAACGATTGGTTATATGTTTTTCTCCATGTGGTTCTGCCTAAGTAGACATGAAGATTGAAAACAGTTAAGGTCTGAAAAAAGAGTATGTCGAAAGAACGACAGCTGAATAGTTAATTCTAGTACAATATACACGGGCTTTCAATGTGCATGAAATCATCACCTCTATGTATAAATTCTCCAGAGATCGAAAGCATCACAACAAGACAATAATTATGTCCAGATCAAAACTATACATTCTGATATATATGATCTTGACAGAATCCAACATCATTGATAGGATATCAATGGACGAACTCTTCATTGAGCATATAACGTAATATTAGTACCCAAAGTTTACTCCAAGATGATATAAAACTTATGCGCACAAATGAAAAATGCAGCATATGATTACAAAAGTGTAGATGATAATATACGGTACCGAAAAATGAGGAGCCAAACACCAACTCCTTGTGATTATTAAACGGGTCACGAATTACACCCAAGGTCTCTAGTTTGGGCGCAAAGACGACAACTATTTCTGAAGGTGTATAACAATTATGAAGGAGCAACCTTTCAAGTGAAGGGGCATCTTCGATGATGAGCTGCTGTCCTTTAAAACAAATTCCAATGCTTTTAAGGTGAGGCGACTTTATTTGGAGACAACTGATACCGATTTCTATTCCCAAAACAATCAGCAAGCGCTCCAGGGCAGGGCAACTGGAGTGGATGATGCTGTGCAGTGAGGCCTCCGACAGATAAACCGCCACAAGCGAAAGTTTTTTTAGAAGTGGGAGTCGAAGCATTTGTACCAGATCGTCTGGTAGATGGCACCGGGCGAAGGTGGCGGTGTGGAGAGAGGAGGAAAACCGCGAGATGGACAACAGTGGTGTGGGCACGAATTCTTGGTATGTTCGTGGTTTGAAACTTTCGTGGTAATGATAGAACTCAAACTGCTGGAGTTTTTCGAATTCAGGGGATGTCAGCCAAGCATCCACCTTGCCGGGTATGGACAGCAGGTAGCTTGTCGAGATGCAGAGGAATTGAATGGGGCCCTGCTGGTGAGAAGAGACGATGGCTCTGAGGAGATCAAATTCAGGAAGGACAGATATCTGACGACAATCGAAATTGAGGGGCGCGGTGCACCATAGAGGGCGCCACCGAGTTGAGAGGACTTGTGTGCGGCAGCAATCCTTGGTGGGGAGAAGCGAGATGACCTCCTCAAGGATGATGCCCGGGAGATCGCTCATGCGGTCCACTGGAGATTCTACCGGTTCCTCAGATCCGGGTGGGGGGGCTCGCCGCTTCTCCCCGCGCTATCGGGTGCGGGATCTACAATCGGCATCGCCGCTGGCGGGAGCCTCATCTTCTTGGTGCTGGGGCCAGCCGACTCCATTTTCCTTGTGGGCGTCGTGCCGAGCTCACGGGTTTGAGTAGAGTAGCCAGAGACGAGCCTAGTGGCAGTGCGAGTGGGGAAGAAGGAGAGCTGGGGATTTCTGTAGGAGTGGAAGAAGAGGAGCAGGCATTTTTTGTACGAGTGAGGAAGAAGGTGAGCGGGGTTTTCTGGACGAGTGAGGAAGATTGGGGAGCGGGGGGAATTGGGGGGAGACAGAAGCGGGAGAGCGAGCTGTTCGTGTTTATAAGGCCCGCTGCACTAACTACTCGCTTTTTCCCAAGAACCGCTCTCTTTTTTTGTGTTGCTGCATTGGAGCTGGCGCAAGGACTTGGCTGACTGGCCATGCATGCATGATGCATGTGCCCACCGGCCACTGCATGCTCCTGGTTTCTTACTAGGCCTATTTAATAGGGTGGTTATGGAGTAAATTAAGGAGATTTATTTTCTCTGTGTGCATCCACCAAATTAGAGGATGCAGTACTGGATGCATACACTCACATTAAACTAACATTTAGAAGAACAAAAGTTCAGCATGTCTATGCATCTCAATGATTCACCATACTATAACCAATACAAAGCTGTGAGAAGGTGTGGAAATAAAGAAAATTGATTGATGCTTCTCTGAGCAAAGGGCCTCCCTGTGCAAGCATTAATTTCCTGGGCATGCTTGTTTCTTCTCAATGTTGCGAGCACTTTGAGCATGTTGGCTACTCCATAGCTAGCTAGCTGCCTCATCTTGCAATTGATGCTGACACATTTGCAGCAAACACATGAGGCAATAGAGATGACTCAACATGGGTTCATATTGTGCAATTCCCCTGGAATCATATTCATTGTCCTAAATCTGAAAAGATAGGAAAACAGTAGCTATACTTAAACTGTGTTGCAAAACAGTAGCACATATCAATAGATCGGCATGACAAAACACGATCATCTGGACGAAGCGGATACTGACCTGCCTGAGGAAGATTATATATAATTTCATAAGTCCTTGGTTGATTTTCACCTTCGGCTGCACTGCTTGTTTGCTCCTCCACACATGACAGGATCATTCCGCACTGCATTCAGCAAGTCAACGTACGAATAAGCTAATATCATCTTGCGGTGGTCATTGTACCTAGTTACGAATGTAGGAATACCTGGAGCACCATGAGGTTAGCTGACAGCAGGTAGATGCAGCCATATAAATTTTGTGCGGTGCTACCAAAATTGAGGTTTGTATCCCTTCCCGTTATGAGAATTCTTCTTGAAGTTGGTAGAATGTGACGGCTTGTTCTTTCCATCAAACTTTCCTTTCCCCTGAGATTTGTTCTTGTTGTTTTGGGGCCGGTTGGGCTGGAAGCTCTTCTCGTCTAGCATGTGGGCACTAGAAGCTCCCTCAGCGACCCGAGCACGTGTGTCTTTTGCTCTCGCCTTCTCCTCAAAATCAAGAGTGTTAATGAGATCCAAAACAGAAAACTCATGTCTCTTGTTTTTCAGAGAAGTAGCAAAATAATTCCATGAAGGTGGAAGCTTGGCAATGATGGTCCCAGCAACAAATTTGTCCGGCAACACACACTTAAAGTACTCAAGTTCCTTAGAGAGTGACTGTATCTCATGAGTCTGCTGAACAACAGAGCGCTCATCAGTCATCTTGTAGTCATAGAATTGCTCCATGACGTACAACTCGTTGCTAGCGCCCGAGGGCCCAAATGTGGCCTCGAGCGCAGCCCACATGTCTTTGCCGCTGTCAAACGACATATATGAATCCACAATGGAATCATCAAGAAGACTCAGTAGGGCGGCTTTGAAGAGGGTATCCATGTTCTGAAAAGCTTCCTGCTGTGTAGGATTAAGATCGCCCTCAGGCTTACCCTTAGTGGCGTCATAGCAGTACATGATCTGAAACCAATATATTGCTCTTGTGCGCCACCTTTTATATTGCACCCCCTTAAAAGTAGGTGGCTTCAAAAGTGCAGCAAAACCACTCAGAGTAAATTGCCTGTAATCAGGTTTTTGGATTGGATTGTTGAATATATGAGCAATTTAGTATGAGATTTAATCTGAATCGGCAGTAAATAGATCATGACGACAATTGCAAACATCAAAGTAATGATGTGGACTAATCTAGGAGGACAGAATCACATACTGCAGAGCGGGAGAAGAATCGATGTGGTTGATGTTGTCACTCATGTCGTTGATGAAGAGGTTACCGAGGTCGGGGAAGAAGGATGTCTTTGAGGAAGTCGCCACTGGCAGCAGTCACAGGAGTGTGCTCCCCAAAAACCCGATCGCCCCTCTCCCGTACAGGATCACGAAAGGCGGGGTTCGGAGGATTGCTATCCCTTCTCGCGGTGCACGCCGGAAGGAGGGCTAGAGAAGAATTGCGTGGCGGAGCTAAGATCTGGAATGGTGCGAAACCATATGATACAGCGGCGGCTAGGGTAGAGCATGTCAGGTCGGTCGTGCGAGTATAATAGTAGGCCTTTGGCCCCCAAAACCCACGTCCAAGTCAATAATAGCTCAAAAAAGTCAATAATAGCCCCACCAAGGTTAGTCTCAAAAAAGGGAGTAATTAAGGCGTCCGTTAGTCCCTTTAGTATAAATACTATATCATTTATAATGGCCCCACCTTTTGTCTCACAAAGTATGTTGGAGTGCAACCGGCTACACGTTTACAATCCACTTCTCTTCTCTTCTCTCTCCTCTTCTCTCTCCTTTAACTAAGCACAAATACTATATTTAAATCCTTATAGCCTGCTTATGTCATCTAATTGTAGTACTTGCTCTAAAGTTACTCTCCATTGTGTAGTCTGAAATGCCGGGCGTGCAATGGGCGGTGACCTCGGTCGGCGTGCCGCTTCAACGGCGGAAGCAGTGAGAGGTCGTCGCCCTGACTTGCCATCAATGTGGAGTGGCGGGCTCAGCTGGTGCCGGGCAGGAAGCGCGCGCGGGAGGGGGGAGGGGTTTTTGTTGGGACAAGAAGGTGAGAAGCCAACTTGGGATCGGTCCGGACGGGGAAATATCATGTGCTCCCATACTCTGCATATGACACTAGTATATGTTACTACTCCCTCCTTTACGGTTTACAGAGATGTTTAGAGTAACATAGTAATATGTTACAGTATAAGTTACTCCCCACTATGACCAGCCTTGGCCTCTCCCAGTGCTCCACCATGTATAGCTGCTAAGCCTGCCACGTAGGCATAAAATATGATGTGGCACCAATAAACTAAGCACCTATGCATTGAAGACTTGAGTTACTAAGCCATTTAATGCACTTAGCACCTCATCTAAAGAGCATGGTTAATAGTATAGCCAGCCGCTGGCTATAAGCCAGTGCCATATACAACCCATCTTATAGTCAACATGTACAATAGTAGATCAAAAAAGTGTACTACTTTTTTATTATGTGGCCCACCTTTCATTCTCACAAAGTGCCTAGGAGCACGTACTAGAGCTGGCTCTTCACGAAGAGCCCGCTTACCTTCTCTCTCCTCTTCTCTTTCCTCCAACTAAGCAGAAATATACTAGTTTATTCCTTATAGCCCGCTGAATCAACTCTATTGTACTTGCTCTAAGCACATCTAAGCACTTACTAGTAACCCCTTGACCGTGGACCTTGACGGTGTACGTCACCTTGTGTCTCATAATTTTCCTCGTCATCATCTGAGTCCTAGAAGATCTCACCCACATCATCATTACCATGCAGCCGCCTTGATAGACAATGTGCGCAGAAGGAGTAGAGGCGACTGGGGACGCACCACCACCACGTCGTGGGCACTCTATATGTGCTCGTGTGCGTGTTTTTCCATCGGTGCTAGCTCTAAGGCCGAGGCTGCGGTCGTCTTCGTCTTCGACTAGTAGTTGAGCAACGACGGCAAAGAGGTGCTGCAAGAGATGCATATGCGCCGTTTCGTGCGAGCTTCGCCGTAGCACGACGAACCGGACATTGTCGTGGATGGCGCACGCCTCCATGCAGCCGAGTGTGTGCGCATGCATGTGTTATTCACGTGCATTCTGCGGCCAAGCATGTGTACATGCACGTGTTGTGTACGTGCGTTGTGTGCTCCATGTTGTGCGCGTATGTGCATGAGTTGGATCGGATGGAGTTAGTGTGTTGGCTTGTGTACATGCGTGGCTGCATGCGTCCTGTACATGCGTGACTTGTTGCGTGGTTATCAATAATTCAATATAAACTACTCCCTCCGTTCCTATATATAAGTCTTTCTAGCCATTTCAAATAGACTACACCATACAGATGTATGTAGACATATTTTAGAGTGTAGATTCACTCATTTTGTTTCGTATGTAGTCCCTTATTGAAATCTCTAAAAATACTTATATTTGGGAACGGAGGGAGTATAAAACATCTTCAACTTAGCATCCTGATGTATCGTTTTTAGTGGTTAGCAAAAAGTTCATGTTCTTTTATTTGTTTATAGGTGGGCAGGCGGCAAAAAACAGGAGAAAACGCGCAAGGTCCCTTGCAGACGCTCCACCGCGAGGTTCCTTGCTCCTTCTCGGTCCTCGGTAATCTATGCTCTTCAACTCTTTTCTTTTACGTGAGCTTTGTTCATCCTTTTCCCAATACGCGAGACATCTAGCATCAAGGTGCACGTGTCATGCAAGAAAATGGAGATAATCAGATAAGCAGTGCGTAAGTGAGTCGTGCGGGGGGAAAAGCGGGGGGAAACCCTTTTTCGTAAGTGAGTCGTGCACTTCGATGGCACCTACGCAATATTTTTTCTCCCCGTTTGTCAGAGTAAATGACCACGGGTAGCCTAACCGGCTCCCTTTGGCCCTCAGAAAAAACAATGGGCCGACGGAGCCTTGAGGCGCCCAAGACACGGGGCCGCCTTCTTCCGGCTGGCTATCGCCTGGGCCGACTAGTGGAAGGCGGCCCTGCCATAAACGATCTTCGAAGGATGCCACAGCAGGGCCGACTCCAAGAAAGCCGGCCCATGAAGGACCGGCTCCAAGAAAGCCGGCCATGGCGGGCGGCCATGGGCCGTACCCTATAGTCAACCCCCCATAGGAGTGACGAGACGGGGCGTGGCTACAGTGGACGCTCCTACCCCCGAATCTCGGAACAAGCATGGCTACAGTACGCCGTACAGGGCGGACATGTCCTGTACTGCGAGGCACTGTTGCCATGCGAACCATGACGCCATCCATGACGGGCCGCCGGTATGGCCCAGAGGCGGCGGGCCCCTTCGGTCAGAGAGACGTCCGAAGGCGGCCTGGCCTCCCCTAGCCGGCCTAAGGCCAGGCCGGCTTCCTGCAACCGGCTTGCCCCTCCTCCTCGGGGCGCGCGCACCATCAAGTAGACAAGATGAGGTAAGGCTACAGTGAGTACCCGCAAGGCGACGACACTGTAGCCATGCTTACCTCGACAAAGCCCTCATCATCAGAGGTGAGGCGACAGTAACCAGCCCCCGACAAGACCCCCCAAGCGGTGGGGCCGGTAGCCGGCGGGACCCACCAGTCGGCGGGCCCCAGAAGTCGGCGGACATAGACACTGACGGCCTAGGCCCATGCCCAGGCCAGATTACCAATGTACCCCCGGGGGGTAGGCCTATATAAACCCCCCGGGACGCCCATGCAAAGGGTTGGACTCTGATAGTTTTTAGCCACCATGAAGAGGGAAGAGAGGAGCTAGCCGTGCCCTTCTTCTTCCTCTCGCCGAACAGCTCTAGGAGCAGCTTGTAGCAACTTATCCATCTAGTGATCATGCGGAGACCCCGCAGAGCAGCAGTAGGGGTGTTATCTCCACGGAGAGCCCCGAAGCTGGGTAAGATTCGCCGGCGTGCATGTCTTCGCCTCATCCCATTTCTAGGCACCGGCGATGTCTTACTGGCTCCCACAATGATAAGCCATCCGTTGGCATATGTCGCACCAACCACCTGACATTTGGCACCCACCATGGGGCCAGGTGCACCGTCGTCCGGAGACCTGCTCTGGACGGGAACCCTCTTCCTCCCCAGTGAGCATAGCCAGCCCGGCACGCTCGATGGCGCTTGCCTCGACGCGCTGCAAAGCGTCGACGACGCCTACGCAGCGAGCTGCCTCGCCGATCTTCTTGGCGAGGCTCGCATCTCCGACGAGCCCGCATCCGATGCGGGCACAGGCTGCCCCGAGAGCCGCCTCGTCAGCCTCCTCGACCAACTCCACGTCTCCGGCGAGCCTACCGCGGACTTGGAGTCGGTCGGCTCCACCGACCCGATGCTTGTCGATTCCGACACAGCGTTGCTCGACGCCTTCCCATCCGACGTGATCATCTTCGACGATCCTCTCCCATGAGCCGACAGTGGCGGCAGCACCATCACCAAAGTGTTCGTCATCAGCCACGGCACCACCTCCGACGAGAATGCCCGCGACGCCCTACAGGCCACTTTGCACGATCTGTCCGCCCCCATCCCGGCGGACGCTGACGCTGAGGCGCTGGAGGCACGCCGCCTTGCCCTCCTTGCGGAGGGCCAGAAGATTGCCACCATGAGACGCCTCACGGAGGACCACCAGCGCGAAGTCGACCGCGCCGCCTTCGGCACGCCGCCTCCAGAAGGGCCAAGCCGAGTCAGCGTCGTCAAGAAACGCGGCGCGACCATCGCCAGCATGCTAGGGGCGGACCGCCTGGTCTACGCCACGCCCCTCGAGAATCTACGCGCCGCCTAGTCGATCGTTGATGAGCTAATCGGACTGGGGGCCAACGAGCTCCCCTACATGACCAGACGCATCCAACAGCTGATCGATGCGGCCGCAACCTAGCATGAAGCCGATGTCCAAGCTGGAAGCCCCCCTCGCCGAGAGCATGGCGCGATGTCGCGTATGCCGACTGCGGGTGGCGCCCGTACAAGACAAGAGAAGGAGCCGGCTGCTAGCCGCAGCCGGACTCGTATTACCATCGAGCGCGACGCAGAAGGCCGCCCCCGAGGAGTGGAGCGACGAGGCGACCTGCCGCCTCCTCCGCCTTGTGGGGAAAGATATCCTACCCCGCCTCCCGTCGAGCATCCGACTCTCAGCAGCCGACTTGGTCGCCATGAAGGAGTCGGCGAGAATGATGCCCGCCATCGGATCGACCGCCTAGCGCGATCCCTGGCCCTAGAAAAAGAAGATGATGTCGGCCCGCCTTGTTTCGGCCCCCGCATCCACGACGAGCCCTTTCCCAAAGGGTTCTTGCTCCCAAGAGACACGCCCAAGTACAACGGCTCCATGAAGCCGGAAGACTGGTTGATCGACTACTCCACCACCGTTCGCATAGCGAATGGCAATCGACGCGTTGCCATGAAATATGTCCCCCTGATGCTCCAAGGCACGGCGCGCACCTGGCTCAACAGCCTCAAGCCTTACAGCATCAACAGCTGGCTAGACTTCACCGAAGCCTTCATACGCAACTTCACCAGCACATACAAGCAGGCTCCCAAGCCCCGACAGCTCTCCTTGTGCGTACAAGGGTCCAGCGAATCAACCCGCGACTACCTCACGCGTTGGGCCGAGCTCCGCAACTCCTGCGAAGGAGTGCACGAGGTCCAGGCCATAGAGTACTTCACCGCCGGGTGCCGCGAAGGCACTCTCCTCAAGCACCGACTCCTCTGCAACGAGCCGGCAACCCTTGATGAGCTACTGATCATTGCGGACAAGTATGCCACGGCCGACTCCTCAATGAAGACCGAGCTCCGGGTAGACGCCTCCGGAAAAGTGCTGACGCCGGCTCCCAAGACGCCGGCTGGAGAATCAAGCCCGCGCCCGTATCAAAACAACCACAAGCGCAAGGCCCCTATGCCGCCTTCCACTAGTCGGCAGGTGGCCACAATCGAAGAAGAGCAGCCTGAGGGACGGCCGGCTCCGAAGAAACAGAACGGCGGCAGGCCGGCTTGGCAGTCGGCTTTCTCCTACGAGCAAACCCTTGACGCCCCCTGCAAGTTCCACAGCGGCGCGAAGCCGTCCAACCATACAACACGGAAGTGTCATTGGCTCACCCGAATCTCCAAGGGCGAGGGGCTGTTGCCGCCTCTGCCTGCAGGCTAGCTGCCTCCTGCCCCGCGGCAGCCGGCCGCTCGGCCTGTAGTCGGAGCCATCTAAGACGAATTCCCCGACGAGCAAGCCGCCTACATCATGTTCACCAGCCAGACAGAAGATCGGCGCAGCCAGCGCCGCCAGCAGCAAGAAGTCAACGCGGTCGCCTCCAGTAACCCTGAGTCATGCATTGGTCAGAGAAGCCCATCAGTTGGAGCCGGGACGACCACCCAGAGGTGATGCCGTCTCCTGGATCCTATGCCCTGGTTCTGGATGCCACCCTGGTGACAGAGAGATGTGCCGCCCGATTCTCCCGCATGCTGATAGACGGTGGGAGCAGTATCAACATACTATACCGAGATACAATGGAGAAGCTCAACATCAAGCCCAAGCAACTCATGCCAAGCCGGACTGTGTTCCACGGCATCGTACCCGGCTTGTCCTGCTCACCAATCGGCAAGATCAAGATGGATGTCCTCTTTGGGGACAAGGATCATTTCCGCCGAGAGGCAATATGGTTTGAGGTAGTGGATTTGGAGAGCCCGTACTACGCATTGCTTGGCCGACCAGCGTTGGCCAAGTTCATGGCTGTGCCCCACTATGCCTACCTCAAGATGAAGATGCCGAGTTCCAAGGGCATTATAACCATAGACGGGGACTATAAGAAGTCCTCCGAGTGTGCAGCCAAAGAGAAGAAGATGCTGGATCAAATTGTGACCTTGGCTGGCAAGCAGCCGGCCTTGTCCCCTGACCCCAAAGAATGTGAAGCTCAAGGTTCTTTCCAAAGAGAAGAAGATGCTGGATCAAATTGTGACCTTGGCTGGCAAGCAGCCGGCCTTGTCCCCTGACCCCAAAGAATGTGAAGCTCAAGGTTCTTTCCAGCCGGCCAAGGAGACGAAGAAGATACCTCTGGACCCGGAGCACCCGGAGAGGCACGCTCTCATAGGCACAGGCCTTGACAGCAAATAGGAAGGCAATCTCGTCAATTTCCTCCATGAGAATCGAGACGTCTTTGCATGGTCCCCCAAAGACATGCCAGGTGTCCCGACGGATTTTGACGAGCACAAGCTACACATCCGATCTGATGCAAAGCCGGTCAGGCAGCCCTTGCGCCGCCTGTCGGAAGAGAAGAGAAGAGTAGTCGAAGAAGAGATAGCCCGGCTTCTGGCAGCCGGCTTCATTATGGAAGTGTTCTTTCCAGAATGGCTTGCCAACCTGGTCCTTGTGTTGAAGAAGAACAAGCAGTGGCGCATGTGCATCGACTACACTAGACTCAACAAAGCCTGCCCTAAAGATCTGTTCGCCCTACCAAGGATTGACCAAGTGATAGACTCCACAGCCGGATGCGAGCTGTTGAGTTTCTTGGATGCTTACTCAGGCTACCACCAGATAAAGTTGAACCCGGCCGATCGCTTGAAGACCGCCTTCATCACCCCATTCGGAGCTTTCTGCTACCTGACTATGGCATTCGGCTTGAGAAATGCCGGTGCCACCTTTTAGCGTTGCATGCAGAAATGCCTCCTCAAGCAACTCGGCAGAAATGCCCACATCTACGTAGACGATGTCGTGGTGAAGACGGAGAAGCGCGTCACCCTGTGGGAAGACCTCAAGGAGACTTTTGAGAATCTGCGCCGGTTTCAGATCAAGCTCAACCCGGAGAAATGCGTGTTCGGGGTACCAACCGGCCAGCTTCTGGGCTTTCTGGTCTCCGAACGCGGCATCGAGTGCAACCCAGTGAAAATCAAGGCTATAGAGAGAATGAAGGTCCCTACCAAGCTGCGAGACGTCCAGAAGTTCACCGGATGCATGGCATCTTTGAACCGCTTCATGAGTCGGCTCGGAGAAAAGGCTCTCCCCCTCTATCGACTTATGAAGAAGTCCACTCACTTTGAGTGGAATGACCAGGCGGACCAAGCTTTCCACGAGCTAAAGCAGATGTTGTCCACACCACCTGTCTTGGCGGCCCCAACTGAGAAGGAGCCCATGCTCCTCTACATCGCCGCCACCAGCCTGGTGGTCAGCATGGTCATCGTAGTCCAACGTCCCGAAGAAGGCCGAGCTCAGCTAGTCCAGAGGTCGGTATATTATTTGAGCGAAGTACTATCCGCCTCCAAACAGAACTACCCGCACTATCAGAAAATGTGCTATGGTGTGTACTTCACTTCCAAGAAACTCAAGCCCTACTTTCAAGAACATCCCATCACGGTCATATGCAATGCCCCGCTTGTCGAGATCATAGGCAGCCAGGATGCATCCGGCCGAGTGGCGAAATGGGCCATCGCGCTGGCTCCTTACACAGTCTACTATCAGCCCCGCACTGCCATCAAGTCCCAAGCATTGGACGACTTCCTCGTCGACTGGGTCGAGACCCGGTACCTGCCACCGGCCCCCGACTCCACCCATTGGCGGATGCACTTTGACGGATCCAAGATGCGCACCGGCTTGGGAGCCGGCATCGTCCTCACTTCTCCCAAGGGCGAGAAGCTCAGATACACACTGCAAATCCACTTTGCCGCCTCCAACAATGTCGCCGAGTACAAGGCGCTCATACACGGGCTCCGGCTAGCCAAGGAACTCGGCATCTGCTAGATCCTGTGTTATGGCGACTCGGACTTAGTGGTTCAGCAATCATCCGGCGACTGGGATGCCAAGGACGCATGCAAGCTACCGTTTCCTCGTCCAGCAGCTCAGCGGATATTTTGAGGGGTGCGAGTTCCTTCACATGCCACGGGCCGACAATGAGCAAGCAGATGCCTTGGCACGAATAGGCTCCACCCGGCAAGCTATACCAACCGACGTCGCCCTCCAATGCCTCCTCAAGCCATCTGTGAAGCCGTCTCCGGAATCCAGTTCCATCTTCGTGCCGCCTGACCCCGACGCAGTCGGATCCGACTTCGGGGACCAGGCAGGCGGCCCGGGGACTTCGGCAGCCGGCTCGGGGACTGCCATAGTCGAACCCGGCCCGGGGACTGCAGCAACACAGCAGGCGGAGGCCGACTCCAACTCCTTGTTGGGGAACGTAGCAGAAATTCAAAATTTTCCTACATGTCACCAAGATCTATCTATGGAGAAACCAGCAATGAGGGGAAGGAGAGTGCATCTACATACCCTTGTAGATCGCTAAGCGGAAGCGTTCAAGAGAACGGGGTTGAAGGAGTCGTACTCGTCGTGATCCAAATCACCGGAGATCCTAGTGCCGAACGGATGGCACCTCCGCGTTCAACACACGTACAGCCCGGTGACGTCTCCCATGCCTTGATCCAGCAAGGAGAGAGGGAGAGGTTGAGGAAGATTCCATCCAGCAGCAGCACAACGGCGTGGTGGTGATGGAAGAGCGTGGCAATCCTGCAGGGCTTCGCCAAGCACCGCGGGAGAGGAGGAGTACTTGGGAGAGGGGGAGGGCTGCGCCAGAACATGTGGTGCGGCTGCCCTCCCACCCCCCGCATATATATAGGGGCAAGGGAGAGGGGGGCCGCACCCCTCAGATCTAATCTGAGGAGGGGGCAGCGGCCAAGGGGGGGAGGAGTGCCTCCCAAGTCAAGTGGAGGCCCTCCCCCTTAGGTTTTTCCCCTTCCAATGCGCATGGGCCTTGGGGGAGCTGGTGCCCCTGGCCCATTAAGGCCAGGGCGCCCCCCTACAGCCCATGCTACTGTATTGGACGTGGTGGAACAATTTCCAGACCTCCGGACCCCTCCGGAATCCTCCGAAACCTTCTGGAAGCTTCCCGGTACAATACCGAAAAAACCCGATTTTTTTCCGGAACCCGAACAACAACTTTCCATATATAAATGTTTACCTCCGGACCATTCCGGAACTCCTCGTGACGTCCGGGATCTCATCCGGGACTCCGAACAACATGTGTAGACCCTACGGGTTCGGGAACCATGCAGACATGACCGAGACGTTCTCCGGTCAATAACCAACAGCGGGATCTGGATACCCATGTTGGCTCCCACATGTTCCACGATGATCTCATCGGATGAACCATGATGTCAAGGACTCAATCAATCCCGTATACAATTCCCTTTGTCTAACGGTATTGTACTTGCCCGAGATTCGATCGTCGGTATACTGATACCTTGTTCAATCTCGTTACCGGCAAGTCTCTTTACTCGTTTCGTAACACATCATCCCATGATCAACCCCTTGGTCACATTGTGCACATTATGATGATGTCTTACCGAGTGGGCCCAAAGATACCTCTCCGTTTACACGGAGTGACAAATCCCAGTCTTGATTCGCGCCAACCCAACAGACACTTTCGGAGATACCTGTAGTGCACCTTTATAGCCACCCAGTTACGTTGTGACGTTTGGTACACCCAAAGCATTCCTACGGTATCTGGGAGTTGCACAATCTCATGGTCTAAGGAAAAGATACTTGACATTATAAAAGCTTTAGCATACGAACTACACGATCTTTGTGCTAGGCTTAGGATTGGGTCTTGTCCATCACATCATTCTCTAATGATGTGATCCCGTTATCAACGACATCCAATGTCCATGGTCAGGAAACCGTAACCATCTATTGATCAACGAGCTAGTCAATTAGAGGCTTACTAGGGACATGGTGTTGTCTGTATCCACACATGTATCTGAGTTTCCTATCAATACAATTATAGCATGGATAATAAACGATTATCATGAACAATGAAACATAATAATAATAACTAATTTATTATTGCCTCTAGGGCATATTTCCAACAGTCTCCCACTTGCACTAGAGTCAATAATCTAGTTCACATTGCCATGTGATTAACACTCACACGTCACATCGCCATGTGACCAACATCCAAAGAGTTTACTAGTGTCATTAAACTAGTTCACATCATCATGTGATTAAGACTCAATGAGTTCTGGGGTTTGATCATGTTTTGCTTGTGGGAGAAGTTTTAGTCAACGGGTCTGCAACATTCAGATCCGTATGTACTTCGCAAATCTCTATGTCATATTGTAAATGCTGCTTCCACGCTCCACTTGGAGCTATTCCAAATGGTTGTTCCACTATACGTATCCTGTTTGCTACTCAGAGTCATTTGGATAGGTGTTAAAGCTTGCATCAACGTAACCCTTTACGCCGAACTCTTTATCACCTCCATAATCGAGAAACATATCCTTATTCCTCTAAGGATAATTTTGACCGCTATTTGGTGATCCACTCCTTGATCACCTTTGTACCCTCTTGCCAGACATGTGGCAGGGCACATATCAGGTGCGGTACACATCATAGTGTTGGAAATATGCCCTAGAGGCAATAATAAAAGCATTATTATTATATTTCCTTGTTCATGATAATTGTCTTTATTCATGCTATAATTGTATTATCCGGAAATCGTAATACATGTGTGAATAACAGACACCAACATGTCCCTAGTGAGCCTCTAGTTGACTAGCTCGTTGATCAACAGATAGTCATGGTTTCCTGACTATGGACACTGGATGTCATTGATAACGAGATCACATCATTGGGAGAATGATGTGATGGACAAGACCCAATCCTAAACATAGTACAAGATCGTATAGTTCATTTGCTAGAGTTTTCCAATGTCAAGTATCTTTTCCTTAGACCATGAGATCGTGTAACTCCCGGATACCGTAGGAGTGCTTTGGGTATGCCAAACGTCACAACGTAACTAGGTGACTATAAAGGTAGACTATGGGTATCTCCGAAAGTGTCTGTTGGGTGACATGGATCAAGACTGGGATTTGTCACTCCTTATGACGGAGAGGTATCACTGGGCCCACTCGGTAATGCATCATCATAATGAGCTCAAAGTGACCAAGTGTCTGGTCACGGGATCATGCATTACGGTACGAGTAAAGTGACTTGCCGGTAACGAGATTGAACGAGGTATTGGGATACCGACGATCGAATCTCGGGCAAGTAACATATCGATAGACAAAGGGAATAGCGTACGGGGTTGATAGAATCCTCGACATCGTGGTTCATCCGATGAGATCATCGTGGAGCATGTGGGAGCCAACATGGGTATCCAGATCCCGCTGTTGGTTATTGACCGGAGAGTCGTCTCGGTCATGTCTGCTTGTCTCCCGAACCCGTAGGGTCTACACACTTAAGGTTCAGTTACGCTAGGGTTGTAGGGATATGTATATGCAGTAACCCGAATGTTGTTCGGAGTCCCGGATGAGATCCCGGACGTCACGAGGAGTTCCGGAATGGTCCGGAGGTAAAGATTTATATATGGGAAGTCCTGTTTCGGGCATCGGGACAAGTTTCGGGGTTATCGGTATTGTACCGGGACCACCGGAAGGGTCCCGGGGGTCCACCGGGTGGGTCCACCTGTCCCGGGGGGCCACATGGGCTGTAGGGGGTGCGCCTTGGCCTAATGGGCCAAGGGCACCAGCCCCACATAGGCCCATGCGCCTAGGGTTTGAAGGGGGAAGAGTCCTAGGAGGGGAAGGCACCTCCTAGGTGCCTTGGGGGGGAGGGAAACCCCCCTTGGCCGCCGCACCCCCTAGGAGATTGGATCTCCTAGGGCCGGCCACCCCCCCTTGGCCCTCCTATATATAGTGGGGGAGAGGAGGGACTTCATACCTGAACGCCTTGGCCTTTGGTTGCCTCCTTCTCCCTCCCCAACACCTCCTCCACCTCCATAGTGCTTAGCGAAGCTCTGCCGGAGTACTGCAGCTCCATCAACACCACGCCGTCGTGCTGCTGCTGGTGCCATCTCCCTCAACCTCTCCTCCCTCCCTTGCTGGATCAAGAAGGAGGAGACGTGGCTGTTCCGTACGTGTGTTGAACGCGGAGGTGCCGTCCGTTCGGCGCTGGTCATCGGTGATTTGGATCACGTCGAGTACGACTACATCATCACCGTTCTTTTGAACGCTTCCGCTCGCGATCTACAAGGTATGTAGATGCATCTAATCACTCGTTGCTAGATGAACTCCTAGATGATCTTGGTGAAACGAGTAGGAAAATTTTTGTTTTCTGCAACGTTCCCCAACAGTGGCATCATGAGCTAGGTCTATGCGTAGTTCTTCTTGCGCGAGTAGAACACAATTTGTTGTGGGCGTAGATTTGTCAACTTTCTTGCCGTTACTAGTCCTTTCTTGCTTCAGCGGTATTGTGGGATGAAGCGGCCCGGACCAACCTTACACGTACGCTTACGTGAGACCGGTTCCACCGACTAACATGCACTAGTTGCATAAGGTGGCTGGCGGGTGTCTGTCTCTCCCACTTTAGTTGGAGCGGAATCGATGAACAGGGTCCTTATGAAGGGTAAATAGAAGTTGACAAATCACGTTGTGGCTTTAACGTAGGTAAGAAGACGTTCTTGCTAGAACCCTAATTCAGCCACGTAAAACTTGCAACAACAATTAGAGGACGTCTAACTTGTTTTTGCAGCAAGTGGTTTGTGATATGATATGGCCAAAGTTGTGATGAATGATGAATGATCTATATGTGATGTATGAGATGTTCATGCTATTGTAATAGGATTCACGACTTGCATGTCGATGAGTATGACAACCGGCAGGAGCCATAGGAGTTGTCTTTATTCTTTTAATGACCTGCGTGTCATCGAGAAACGCCATGTAAATTACTTTACTTTATTGCTAAACGCGTTAGCCATAGTAGTAGAAGTAATAGTTGGCGAGCAACTTCATGGAGACACGATGATGGAGATCATGATGATGGAGATCATGGTGTCAAGCCGGTGACAAGATGATCATGGAGCCCCAAGATGGAGATCAAAGGAGCTATGTGATATTGGCCATATCATGTCACGTTTATTATTTGATTGCATGTGATGTTTATCATGTTTTGCATCTTGTTTACTTAGAACGACGGTAGTAAATAAGATGATCCCTCACAATAATTTCAAGAAGTGTTCCCCTAACTGTGCACCGTTGCGACAGTTCGCTGTTTCAAAACACCACGTGATGATCGGGTGTTTTATTCAGACGTTCACATACAACGGGTGTAAGACAGATTTACACATGCAAACACTTAGGTTGACTTGACGAGCCTAGCATGTACAGACATGGCCTCGGAACACAGAAGACCGAAAGGTCGAGCATGAGTCGTATAGAAGATACGATCAACATGAAGATGTTCACCGATGTTGACTAGTCCGTCTCACGTGATGATCGGACACGGTCTAGTTAACTCGGATCATGTAATACTTAGATGACTAGAGGGATGTCTAATCTAAGTGGGAGTTCACTAATAATTTGATTAGTTGAACTTAATTATCATGAACTTAGTCTAAATATTTTGCAATATGTCTTGTAGATCAAATGGCCAACGTAGTCCTCAACTTCAACGCGTTCCTAGAGAAAACTAAGCTGAAAGACGATGGCAGCAACTATACGGACTGGGTCCGGAACCTGAGGATCATCCTCATAGCTGCCAAGAAAGATTATGTCCTACAAGCACCGCTTGGTGACGCACCCGTTCTCCCTGCAGAACAAGATGTTATGAACGCTTGGCAGGCACGTTCCGATGACTACTCCCTCGTTCAGTGCGGCATGCTTTACAGCCTAGAGCCGGGGCTCCAAAAGCGTTTTGAGAGACATGGAGCATATGAGATGTTCGAAGAGCTGAAAATGGTTTTCCAAGCTCATGCCCGGGTCGAGAGATATGAAGTCTCCGACAAATTCTTCAGCTGTAAGATGGAGGAAAACAGTTCTGTCAGTGAGCACATACTCACTATGTCTGGGTTGCATAACCGCTTGACTCAGCTGGGAGTTAATCTCCCGGATGATGCGGTCATTGACAGAATCCTCCAGTCGCTTCCACCAAGCTACAAGAGCTTTGTGATGAACTTCAATATGCAGGGGATGGAAAAGACCATTCCTGAAGTATTTGCTATGCTGAAATCAGCAGAGGTAGAAGTCAGGAAGGAACATCAAGTGTTGATGGTCAATAAAACCACTAAGTTCAAGAAAGGCAAGGGTAAAAAGAACTTCAAGAAGGACGGCAAGGAGGTTGCCGCGCCCGGCAAGCAAGCTGCCGGGAAGAAGCCAAAGAATGGACCCAAGCCCGAGACTGAGTGCTTTTATTGCAAGGGAAGCGGTCACTGGAAGCGGAACTGCCCTAAGTACTTAGCGGATAAGAAGGCCGGCAAAACAAAAGGTATATGTGATATACATGTAATTGATGTGTACCTTACTAGTGCCCGTAGTAGCTCCTGGGTATTTGATACCGGTGCAGTTGCTCACATTTGTAACTCAAAGCAGGGGCTGCGGAATAAGCGGAAACTGGCAAAGGACGAGGTGACGATGCGCGTCGGGAATGGTTCCAAGGTCAATGTGATCGCCGTCGGCACGCTGCCTCTGCATCTCCCTTCGGGATTAGTTTTAAACCTTAATAATTGTTATTTAGTGCCAGCTTTGAGCATGAACATTGTATCGGGATCTCGTTTAATTCGAGATGGCTACTCTTTTAAATCTGAGAATAATGGTTGTTCCATTTTTATGAGAGATATGTTTTATGGTCATGCTCCTATGGTGAATGGTTTATTCCTTATGAATCTCGAACGTGATGCTACACATATTCATAATGTGAGTACCAAAAGAAGTAAGGTTGATAATGATAGTCCCACATACCTGTGGCACTGCCGCCTTGGTCACATAGGTGTCAAACGCATGAAGAAGCTCCATGCTGATGGACTTTTAGAGTCTCTTGATTATGAATCATTTGACACGTGCGAACCATGCCTTATGGGTAAAATGACCAAGACTCCGTTCTCAGGAACAATGGAGCGAGCAACCGACTTATTGGAAATCATACATACCGATGTGTGCGGTCCAATGAGTGTTGAGGCTCGCGGTGGCTATCGTTATGTTCTCACCCTCACTGATGATTTAAGTAGGTATGGGTATATCTACTTAATGAAACACAAGTCTGAAACCTTTGAAAAGTTCAAGGAATTTCAGAGTGAGGTTGAAAATCAACGTGACAGGAAAATCAAGTTTCTACGATCAGATCGTGGAGGAGAATACTTGAGTCACGAGTTTGGGCACACTTAAGAAAATGTGGAATAGTTTCACAACTCACGCCGCCTGGAACACCTCAGCGTAATGGTGTGTCCGAACGTCGTAATCGCACTCTGTTAGATATGGTGCGATCTATGATGTCTCTTACCGATTTACCGCTTTCCTTTTGGGGCTATGCTTTAGAGACTGCCGCATTCACTTTAAATAGGGCTCCGTCGAAATCCGTTGAGACGACACCGTATGAATTATGGTTTGGGAAGAAACCTAAGCTGTCGTTTCTAAAAGTTTGGGGATGCGATGCTTATGTCAAGAAACTTCAACCTGAAAAGCTCGAACCCAAATCGGAAAAATGCGTCTTCATAGGGATACCCAAAGAAACTATTGGGTACACCTTCTACCTCAGATCCGAAGGCAAGATCTTTGTTGCCAAGAATGGGTCCTTTCTGGAGAAAGAGTTTCTCTCGAAAGAAGTAAGTGGGAGGAAAGTAGAGCTTGATGAAGTATTACCTCTTGAACCGGAAAATGGCGCAACTCAAGAAAATGTTCCTGAGGTGCCTGCACCGACTAGAGAGGAAGTTAACAATGATCAAGATACTTCTGATCAAGCTCCTACTGAAATTCGAAGGTCCACAAGGACACGTTCCGCACCAGAGTGGTACGGCAACCCTGTCTTGGAAATCATGTTGTTAGACAACGGTGAACCTTCGAACTATGAAGAAGCGATGGCGGGACCGGATTCCGACAAATGGCTAGAAGCCATGAAATCCGAGATAGGATCCATGTATGAAAACAAAGTATGGACTTTGACTGACTTGCCCGTTGAGCGGCGAGCCATAGAAAATAAATGGATCTTTAAGAGGAAGACAGACGCGGATGGTAATGTGACCATCTATAAAGCTCGGCTTGTCGCTAAGGGTTATCGACAAGTTCAAGGGGTTGACTACGATGAGACTTTCTCACCGGTAGCGAAGCTGAAGTCCGTCCGAATCATGTTAGCAATTGCCGCATTCTATGATTACGAAATATGGCAAATGGACGTCAAAACGGCATTCCTTAATGGTTTCCTTAAGGAAGAATTGTATATGATGCAGCCGGAAGGTTTTGTCGATCCTAAGAATGCTGACAAAGTGTGCAAGCTCCAACGCTCGATTTATGGGCTGGTGCAAGCATCTCGGAGTTGGAACATTCGCTTTGATGAGATGATCAAAGCGTTTGGGTTTACACAGACTTATGGAGAAGCCTGCGTTTACAAGAAAGTGAGTGGGAGCTCTGTAGCATTTCTCATATTATATGTAGATGACATACTTTTGATGGGAAATGATATAGAACTCTTGGACAGCATCAAGGCCTACTTGAATAAAAGTTTTTCAATGAAGGACCTTGGAGAAGCTGCTTATATATTAGGCATCAAAATCTATAGAGATAGATCGAGACGCCTCATAGGTCTTTCACAAAGCACATACCTTGATAAGATATTGAAGAAGTTCAATATGGATCAATCCAAGAAGGGGTTCTTGCCTGTGTTACAAGGTATGAAATTGAGCTCAGCTCAATGTCCGACCACGGCAGAAGATATAGAAGAGATGAGCGTCATCCCCTATGCCTCAGCCATAGGTTCTATTATGTATGCCATGCTGTGTACCAGACCTGATGTTAACCTTGCCGTCAGTTTGGTAGGAAGGTACCAAAGTAATCCCGGCAAGGAACACTGGACAGCGGTCAAGAATATCCTGAAGTACCTGAAAAGGACTAAGGAAATGTTTCTCGTTTATGGAGGTGACGAAGAGCTCGTCGTAAAGGGTTACGTCGACGCTAGCTTCGACACAGATCTGGATGACTCTAAGTCACAAACCGGATACGTGTATATTTTGAATGGTGGGGCAGTAAGCTGGTGCAGTTGCAAGCAAAGCGTCGTGGCGGGATCTACATGTGAAGCGGAGTACATGGCAGCCTCGGAGGCAGCACATGAAGCAATATGGGTGAAGGAGTTCATCACCGACCTAGGAGTCATACCCAATGCGTCGGGGCCGATCAAGCTCTTCTGTGACAACACTGGAGCTATTGCACTTGCCAAGGAGCCCAGGTTTCACAAGAAGACAAGGCACATCAAGCGTCGCTTCAACTCCATTCGTGAAAATGTTCAAGATGGAGACATAGAGATTTGTAAAGTACATACGGACCTGAATGTAGCAGATCCGTTGACTAAACCTCTCCCTAGAGCAAAACATGATCAACACCAGAATTCCATGGGTGTTCGATTCATCACAATGTAACTAGATTATTGACTCTAGTGCAAGTGGGAGACTGTTGGAAATATGCCCTAGAGGCAATAATAAAAGCATTATTATTATATTTCCTTGTTCATGATAATTGTCTTTATTCATGCTATAATTGTGTTATCCGGAAATCGTAATACATGTGTGAATAACAGACACCAACATGTCCCTAGTGAGCCTCTAGTTGACTAGCTCGTTGATCAACAGATAGTCATGGTTTCCTGACTATGGACACTGGATGTCATTGATAACGAGATCACATCATTAGGAGAATGATGTGATGGACAAGACCCAATCCTAAACATAGCACAAGATCGTATAGTTCGTTTGCTAGAGTTTTCCAATGTCAAGTATCTTTTCCTTAGACCATGAGATCGTGTAACTCCCGGATACCGTAGGAGTGCTTTGGGTATGCCAAACGTCACAACGTAACTGGGTGACTATAAAGGTAGACTACGGGTATCTCCGAAAGTGTCTGTTGGGTGACATGGATCAAGACTGGGATTTGTCACTCCGTATGACGGAGAGGTATCACTGGGCCCACTCGGTAATGCATCATCATAATGAGCTCAAAGTGACCAAGTGTCTGGTCACGGGATCATGCATTACGGTACGAGTAAAGTGACTTGCCGGTAACGAGATTGAACGAGGTATTGGGATACCGACGATCGAATCTCGGGCAAGTAACATATCGATTGACAAAGGGAATAGCGTACAGGGTTGATAGAATCCTCGACATCGTGGTTCATCCGATGAGATCATCGTGGAGAATGTGGGAGCCAACATGGGTATCCAGATCCCGCTGTTGGTTATTGACCGGAGAGTCGTCTCGGTCATGTCTGCTTGTCTCCCGAACCCGTAGGGTCTACACACTTAAGGTTCGGTTACGCTAGGGTTGTAGGGATATGTGTATGCAGTAACCCGAATGTTGTTCGGAGTCCTGGATCCGGACATCACGAGGAGTTCCGGAATGGTCCGGAGGTAAAGATTTATATATGGGAAGTCCTGTTTCGGGCATCGGGACAAGTTTCGGGGTTATCGGTATTGTACCGGGACCACCGGAAGGGTCCCGGGGGTCCACCGGGTGGGTCCACCTGTCCCGGGGGGACACATGGGCTGTAGGGGGTGCGCCTTGGCCTACATGGGCCAAGGGCACCAGCCCCACATAGGCCCATGCGCCTAGGGTTTGAAAGGGGATGAGTCCTAGGAGGGGAAGGCACCTCCTAGGTGCCTTGGGGGGGAGGGAAACCCCCCTTGGCCGCCGCACCCCTAGGAGATTGGATCTCCTAGGGCCGGCCACCCCCCCTTGGCCCTCCTATATATAGTGGAGGGAGAGGAGGGACTTCATACCTGAACGCCTTGGCCTTTGGTTGCCTCCTTCTCCCTCCCCAACACCTCCGCCTCCTCCATAGTGCTTAGCGAAGCTCTGCCGGAGTACTGCAGCTCCATCAACACCACGCTGTCGTGCTGCTGCTGGTGCCATCTCCCTCAACTTCTCCTCCCTCCCTTGCTGGATCAAGAAGGAGGAGACGTGGCTGTTCCGTACGTGTGTTGAACGCGGAGGTGCCGTCCGTTCGGCGCTGGTCATCGGTGATTTGGATCACGTCGAGTACGACTACATCATCACCGTTCTTTTGAACGCTTCCGCTCGCGATCTACAAGGTACATAGATGCATCTAATCACTCGTTGCTAGATGAACTCCTAGATGATCTTGGTGAAACGAGTAGGAAAATTTTTGTTTTCTGCAACGTTCCCCAACACATAGCATACTATAGAGCCTACGTCTAAAGCATAGGGGACGACCTTCGTCCTTTCTCTCTTTTCTATTGTGGTCGAGCTTTAAGTCTTAACTTCATACCTTACAACTCAACCAAGAACTCCTTCTTTGACTGATCCATCTTGAACACCTTCAAGATCATGTCAAGGTATGTGCTCATTTAAAAGTATTATTAAGCATTTTGACCTATCCTTATAGATCTTGATGCTCAATGTTCAAGCAGCTTAATCTAGGTTTTCTATTGAAAAACACCTTTAAAATAACCCTATATGCTTTCCAGAAATTCTACATCATTTCTGATCATCAATATGTCAACAACATATACTCATCAGAAATTCTATAGTGCTCCCACTCACTTCTTTGGAAATACAAGTTTCTCATAAACTTTGTATAAACCTAAAATCTTTGATCATCTTATCAAAGTGCACATTCCAACTCCGAGATGCTTACTCCAGTCCATGGAAGGATCGATGGAGCTAGCATACCTTTTAGCATCCTTAGGATCGACAAAACCTTTCTAATTGTATCACATACAACCTTTCCTTACAAAATTGGTAAGGAAACTCGTTTTGACATCCATCTGCCAGATTTCATAAATGCAGCTAATGCTAACATGATTCCGAGGGACTTAAGCATCGCTACGGATGAGAAAATCTCATCGTAGTCAACTCCTTGAACTTGTGAAAAACTCTTCGCCACAAGTAGAGCTTCATAGACGGTGACATTACCGTCCACGTCCGTCTTCTTCTTAAAGATCCATTTATCTCAATGGCTTGCCGATCATCGGGCAAGTCCACTAAAGTCCATGCTTTGTTATGATACATGGATCCTATCTCAGATTTCATGGCTTCTAACCATTTGTCGGAATATGGGCCCACCATCGCTTCTCCATAGCTCTTAGGTTCATTGTTGTCTAGCAACATGACCTTCAAGACAGGGTCACCGTACCACTCCGAAGCAGTGCGCGTCCTTGTCGTCCTACGAGGTTCGGTAGTGACTTGATCTGAAGCTTCATGATCACTATCATAAGCTCCCACTTCAATTGGTGTAGGTGCCACAGGAACAACTTCCTGTGCCCTGCTACACACTGGTTGAAGTGATGGTTCAATAACCTCATCAAGTCTCCACCATCCTCCCACTCAATTCTTTCAAGAGAAACTTTTCCTCGAGAAAGGACCCGTTTCTAGAAACAATCACTTTTGCTTCTGGATCTGAATTAGGAGGTATACCCAACTGTTTTGGGTGTCCTATGAATATGCATTTTATCCTATGAAGATGCATTTTATCCGCTTTGGGTTCGAGCTTATCAACCTGAAACTTTTTCACATAAGCGTCGCAGCCCCAAACTTTTAAGAAACGACAACTTAGGTTTCTCCAAACGGTGTAGTCTCAACGGAATTACGTGGTACCCTATTAAAGTGAGTGCGGTTATCTCTAATGCCTAACCCATGAATCATAGTGATAATTTGATAAGATACATCATGGCACACACCATATCCAATAGGGTGCAACTATGATGTTTGGACACACCATCACACTATGGTGTTCCAGGCGGTATTAATTGTGAAACAATTTCCACAATGTCTTAATTGTGTGCTAAAGCTCGTAACTCAGATACTCATCTCTATGATCATATCATAGACATTTTATCCTCTTGTCACGAAGATCTTCAACTTCACTCTGAAATTACTTGAACCATTCAATAATTTAGACTTGTGTTTCATCAAGCAAATATACTTAGTATCTACCCAAATCATCCGTGAAGTAAGAACATAACGATATCCACTGCGTGCCTTAGCACTTATTGGACTGCACACATCAAAATGTATTACTTCCAACAAGTTGCTATCTTGTTCCATTTTACTGAAAACGAGGCTTTTCAGTCATCCTGCCTATGTGGTATGATTTGCATATCTCAAGTGATTCAAAATCAAGTGAGTCCAAATGATCCGTCTGCATGGGGTTTCTTCATGCGTATACACCAATAGACATGGTTTGCATGTCTCAAACTTTCAAAAACGAGTGAGTCCAAAGATCCATCAACATGGAGCTTTATCATGCGTTTTACACCAATATGACTTACATGGCAGTGCCACAAGTACGTGGTACTATCATTACTATCTTATATCTTTTGGCATGAAAATGTGTATCACTACGATCGAGATTCAATAAACCATTCCTTTTAGGTGCTAGACCATTAAAGGTGTTATTCAAATAAACAGAGTAACCATTATTCTCCTTAAATGAATAACCGTATTGCGATAGACATAATCCAATCATGTCTATGCTCAACGCAAACACCAAAAGACAATTATTCAGGTTTAATACTAATCTTGATGGTAGAGGGAGCGTGCGATGTTTGATCACATCAAACTTGGAAACACTTCCAACACATATCGTCAGCTCACCTTTAGCTAGTCTCCGTTTATTCCGTAGCTCTTTTATTTCGAGTTACTAACACTTAGCAACTGAACCGGTATCTTAATACCCTGGTGCTACTAGGAGTACTACTAAAGTACACATTAACATAATGTATATCCTATATACTTCTATTGACTTTGCCAGCCTTCTCATCTACCAAGTATCTAGGGTAATTCTGCTCCAGTGGTTGTTCCCCTTATTACAGAAGCACTTAGTCTCGGGTTTGGGTTCAACCTTGGGTTTCTTCACTAGAGCAGCAACTGATTTGCCGTTTCATGAAGTATCCCTTCTTGCCCTTGCCCTTCTTGAAACTAGTGGTTTCACCAACCATCAACAATTGATGCTCCTTCTTGATTTCTACTTTCACGGTGTCAAACATCGCGAATACCTCAAGGATCATCATATCTATCCATGATATGTTATAGTTCATCACGAAGCTCTAGCAGCTTGGTGGCAATGACTTTGGAGAAACATCACTATCTCATCTGGAAGATCAACTCCCACTCGATTAAAGTGATTGTTGTACTCAGACAATCTGAGCACAAACTCAATGATTGAGCTTTTCTCCCTTAGTTTGCAGGCTAAGAAAATCGTCGGAGGTCTCATACCTCTTGACGTGGGCACAAGCCTGAAATCCCAATTTCAGCCCTCGAAACATCTCATATGTTTCGCGATGTTTCGAAAACATCTTTGGTGCCTCAACTCTAAATTGTTTAACTAAACTATCACGTAGTTATCAAAACGTGTATGTCCGATGTTCGCAACATCCACAAACGACGTTTGGGGTTCTGCACACTGAGTGGTGCATTAAGGACATAAGCTTTCTACTGTCCGCATAATCGCTACTGTCAACTTTCAACCATATTTTCTCTAGGAACATATCTAAACAATGGAACTAATGTGCGAGCTTACGACATAATTTGCAAAGATCTTTTGACTATGTTCAGGATAATTAAGTTCATCTTATGAACTCCCACTCAGATAGACATCCCTCTAGTCATCTAAGTGATTACATGATCCGAGTCAACTAGGCCGTGTCCGATCATCACGTGAGACGGACTAGTCATCATCGGTGAACATCTTCATGTTGATCGTATCTACTATACGACTCATGCTCGACCTTTCGGTCTCTTGTGTTCCGAGGCCATGTCTGTACATGCTAGGCTCGTCAAGTTAACCTAAGTGTTTTGCGTGTGTAAAACTGTCTTACACCCGTTGTATGTGAACGTAGGAATCTATCACACTCGATCATCACGTGGTGCTTCGAAACGACGAACTTTCGCAACGGTGCAGAGTTAGGGGGAACACTTTCTTGAATTTTTTTATAAGGGATCATCTTATTTACTACCGTCGTTCTAAGCAAACAAGATGCATAAACATGATAAACATCACATGCAATCAAATAGTGACATGATATGGCCAATATCATTTTGCTCCTTTTGATCTCCATCTTCGGGGCTCCATGATCATCATCGTCACCGGCATGACACCATGATCTCCATCATCGTGTCTTCATGAAGTTGTCTCGCCAACTATTACTTCTACTACTATGGCTACCGGTTAGCAATAAAGTAAAGTAATTACATGGCGTTGTTCAATGACACGCAGGTCATACAATAAATAAAGACAACTCCTATGGCTCCTGCCGGTTGTCATACTCATCGACATGCAAGTCGTGATTCCTATTACAAGAACATGATCAATCTCATACATCACATATCATTCATCACATTCTTCTTGGCCATATCACATCACATAGCATACCTTGCAAAAACAAGTTAGACGTCCTCTAATTGTTGTTTGCATGTTTTACGTGGCTGCTATGGGTTTCTAGCAAGAACGTTTCTTACCTACGCAAAACCACAACGTGATATGCCAATTGCTATTTACCCTTCATAAGGACCCTTTTCATCGAATCCGTTCCGACTAAAGTGGGAGAGACTGGCACCCGCTAGCCACCTTATGCACCAAGTGCATGTCAGTCGGTGGAACCTGTCTCACGTAAGTGTACGTGTAAGGTCGGTCCGGGCCGCTTCATCCCACAATACCGTCGAAACAAGATTGGACTAGTAACGGTAAGCATATTGAACAAAATCAACACCCACAACTACTTTGTGTTCTACTCGTGCAAAGAATCTACGCAATAGACCTAGCTCATGATGCCATTGTTGGGGAACATAGCAGAAATTCAAAATTTTCCTACGTGTCACCAAGATCTATCTATGGAGAAACCAGCAACGAGGGGAAGGAGAGTGCATCTACATACCCTTGTAGATCGCTAAGCGGAAGCGTTCAAGAGAACGGGGTTGAAGGAGTCGTACTCGTCGTGATCCAAATCACCAGAGATCCTAGTGCCGAACGGACGGCACCTCCGCGTTCAACACACGTACATCCCGGTGACGTCTCCCATGCCTTGATCCAGCAAGGAGAGAGGGAGAGGTTGAGGAAGACTCCATCTAGCAGCAGCACAACGGCGTGGTGGTGATGGAGGAGCGTGGCAATCCTGCAGGGCTTCGCCAAGCACCGCGGGAGAGGAGGAGTACTTGGGAGAGGGGGAGGGCTGCGCCAGAACATGTGGTGCGGCTGCCCTCCCACCCCCCACATATATATAGGGGCAAGGGAGAGGGGGGCCGGCCCCCTCAGATCCAATCTGAGGAGGGGGCAGCGGCCAAGGGGGGGAGGAGTGCCTCCCAAGTCAAGTGGAGGCCCTCCCCCTTAGGGTTTTCCCCTTCCAATGCGCATGGGCCTTGGGGGGGCTGGTGCCCCTGGCCCATTAAGGCTAGGGCGCCCCCCTACAGCCCATGCTACTGTATTGGACGTGGTGGAACAATTTCCGGACCTCCGTACCCCTCCGGAATCCTCCGGAACCTTCTGGAAGCTTCCCGGTACAATACCGAAAAAACCCGAACTTTTTCCGGAACCCGAACAACAACTTTCCATATATAAATGTTTACCTCCGGACCATTTCGGAACTCCTCGTGACGTCTGGGATCTCATCCGGGACTCCGAACAACATTCGGTAACCACATACAAACTTCCTTTATAACCCTAGCGTCATCGAACCTTAAGTGTGTAGACCCTACGGGTTTGGGAACCATGCAGACATGACCGAGACGTTCTCCGGTCAATAACCAACAGCGGGATCTGGATACCCATGTTGGCTCCCACATTTTCCACGATGATCTCATCGGATGAACCACAATGTCAAGGACTCAATCAATCCCGTATACAATTCCCTTTGTCTAACGGTATTGTACTTGCCCGAGATTCGATCGTCGGTATACAGATACCTTGTTCAATCTCGTTACCAGCAAGTCTCTTTACTCATTCCGTAACACATCATCCCGTGATCAACCCCTTGGTCACATTGTGCACATTATGATGATGTCTTACCGAGTGGGCCCAGAGATACCTCTCCGTTTACACGGAGTGACAAATCCCAGTCTCGATTCGCGCCAACCCAACAAACACTTTCGGAGATACCTGTAGTGCACCTTTATAGCCACCCAGTTACGTTGTGATGTTTGGTACACCCAAAGCATTCCTACGGTATCCGGGAGTTGCACAATCTCATGGTCTAAGGAAAAGATACTTGACATTATAAAAGCTTTAGCATACGAACTACACGATCTTTGTGCTAGGCTTAGGATTGGGTCTTGTCCATCACATCATTCTCTAATGATGTGATCCCGTTATCAACGACATCCAATGTCCATGGTCAGGAAACCGTAACCATCTATTGATCAACGAGCTAGTCAATTAGAGGCTTACTAGGGACATGGTGTTGTCTGTATCCACACATGTATCTGAGTTTCCTATCAATACAATTATAGCATGGATAATAAACGATTATCATGAACAAGGAAATATAATAATAATAACTAATTTATTATTGCCTCTAGGGCATATTTCCAACACTCCTCACAACCTAGCCCGCCCACCCTGGTTGCAGTAGCCGTTTTGGCAGTCAAAGAAATTACAGCTCCATCATGGGCCCAACCCATCCTCTGTTTCCTGGTAAATGGAGAGCTACCGACTGATGGGATCTCGGCAAGACAAGTCCAACACCGAGCCAGAGCTTACACAATAATGGACCAAGAGCTAGTCAGGCGCAGTGCTACCGGAGTCTTCCAGCGCTGCGTCGAGCCAGAGAAAGGCATAGCAATCCTCAAAGACATCCACCAAGGTGAATGCGGCCACTAAGCCGCCTCCAGGGCGCTCGTCGCCAAAGCATTTCGCCATGGATTCTTCTGGCCGACTGCTTTGGAGGACGCCAAGGAACTAGTCAAACACTGCAAAGGGTGCCAAGTCTTCGGCTCCAAGCAACACCTGCCGGCTTCGGCTCTTAAGACCATCCCCATCACTTGGCCCTTTGCTGTCTGGGGACTAGACATGGTCGGCCATTTCAAGATGGCGCGCGGCGGCATGACACATCTGCTTGTCGTCGTGGACAAATTCACCAAGTGGATTGAAGCAAAGCCGATCAAGAAACTGAATGGGCCAACTGCCGTAACATTCATTGCAGACATTACAACTTGGTATGGCGTACCACACAGCATCATCACCGACAACGGCACAAATTTTGCCAAGGGAGCACTGGCACGTTTCTGCGCGACACAGGGCATCCGACTGGACTTAGCGTCCGTTGCCCACCCGCAGTCCAACGGCCAAGTCGAGCGAGCAAACGGCCTCGTCCTCTCCAGCATCAAGCCTGACTCATCGTGCCGCTGGAGCGTTCGGCCGGCTACTGGCTCGACGAGCTGCCGGCCGTCCTCTGAAGTCTGCGCACTACCCCAAACAAGTCAACCGGCTTCACCCATTTCTTCCTTGTGTATGGTGCCGAGGCTGTCATCCCAACTAACATCAAATTCGATTCACCTCGGGTCACCATGTACACGGAGGCGGAGGCTAAAGAAGCAAGAGAAGACGGCGTCGACCTGCTGGAAGAAAGCCGGCTGTTAGCCCTCAGCCGGTCCGCCATCTACCAGCAGGGTCTGCGCCGTTACCACAGCCGAAGGGTGAAGCCAAGATCCTTCCAAGAGGGAGACCTTGTGCTCCGGCCGATACAACAAACAGCCGGCCAGCACAAGCTCTCAGCACCTTGGGAAGGCCCCTTCGTCATCAGCCGAGCTCTGGGAAATGACTCCTATTACTTAATCGATGCTCAGAAGCCGAAAGCACGCAAGAGAGATGACTCCAGCAAGGAGTCGGAGCGCCCATGGAACGCTAATCTTCTTCGAAGATTTTACAGTTAAAATGCAGTATGTATCACGCTACCTTTTGTATTAAGTATGAGACAATGGGCTCCCCGAGGAGTTCTCAGGGACTACCCTATTTTATCTATGTATGCCGGCTGTCATACCCATGGTTACCCCACCACATTTATTTTCTCCGTCCGGCACCGGGTCCGACTAGTCGGCCCGGGGACTTGCCGCCTTGAGTTATGTCTAAGTTCTACCTGCAGTCAGACAAGTAGTGTGCCGACATCCAAGCCCTCTCTTGTGAAAGGCACAGCTCAAAGAATCGACTGCCGACTAGCGAGAGTTGAAGGCGGAAAGGATGCCCACATGAAAAACGGCTAAGGACTAACGAACTTACATAACACAAGTCGGCTTCCCCCCTCGCCAACCGGCTGTTGAAGCAGCCGGCTGGCCGGCTTCCTTTCCTACTTTGCTACAATCTAAGAAAGCTTGAGTACTTGCCTTCCCAGACGGCTGAACTCCTTGCCCGGCCACAGACTACAGAGCAGTTGTCCGGCTGGGAAGGCGGCACCCAAGGGAAGGCGGCAAAGGAAAAAAGCCGAGAGACCAAAAGCAAGTAGGAATGGAAAGCCAAGTTCATACATATTAATATTTACACAAAAGGCCATTGAGAGGCCGGCATTCAATGAAGTTCGAATACACCCCCAGTGGGTGGAATTGCGCAAAGATAACAAGTCTGTTCAAAGAGTGTCGAGCAGGAAAATAAAGATAGTAAATCAAGCCAAGGGAGCGCCCGGGGCATCAGGAACATTGGTTGAGACGACGGTGTCGGCTGGAGGAGTGGCCGGCTGGCGAGTCTCGGCCTGGTCATCACCCGCAGCAGGCGGGGCATTCGCGCGCGCCTCATTGCTGGAGGCACGGTCAGGCTGAGGCTGGCCGGCTGCTCCAACATCCGGCATGGCGTCTTCCCGTCTTCCTCCTCCTCCTCCTCTTCGCCCTTGTCGCTGGAGTCAATCTCCTCCGCCGAGTCTTCACCATCGGCCGGGTTCAGACTGAACCATTCTTCCGGCTGCGCGACGCCATCCTCGTTCACCTCAGGAGCAAAGGCGCTGGTGTCGGTGAAGTCGGCGATCGCTGAGGCGCGCTGGATGATAGCCGGCCGCACAATCTCCAGCTCCTCGTCAGCCTCCTGCCGCCAGGTGCGCAGGTGGTCCAAGTTCAGCCCAGGGTACCAAGCCCGGATGAACTATAGCGCCTGACGGGCGCAGGATCGAGCTGCTGAAGCCTTCCAGGCCTCAAGACGGCCGACGGCTACCTCCAGCCAGTCGGCGGTGCGGCTGGGGGTGCGAGGAATTACTTCGCCGGGCCAGAGGGCGGCCAACACTTGTGCTCCGACTAGTTGAAGTCGGCGGAGCATGCGGTGGGCTGGCTGAAGGCGGGCCTGGATCGCCAGAAGCTGCTCCTCAAGCAACCGGTTGGCACCCGGCGCGATCTCAATCCCACCTTGCCGCCGGGCCTCGCGATGAGCCTCGATGGCTTGGTTGGCGGCGACAGAATAGCCAGGAAAGTACACTTCACAAAGAAGAAAGAAACAGAGCAAGTCAGGAGATAAACTGGCCTACAAGGAACAAGCAAAGTGAAGAAGAAGGCAGCCTACCGTCAACCAAATCCTTGACTCGACCGTAGCCTTCACTCAGAGCTTGCCTCGCCTCGGCCCAGCCCGCCGCCTCAGTCTCGTATTCGGCTTTGAGGGCGGCCTCACTGTCCTGCGCCGCCTTCAGGGCCGCCCTGTGGCTTTCCTCCTGGTCGGCCTGCCTCTTGGCCAGGCGGTCACGCTCCAGAGCCAGAGCACTGAGCTCGCCCTCCTTGGTGCGAAGGGCAGTCTGGGCCACACCCAACTGTTGCCTCAAGTCAGCATTGGCTCCTGCCAATATGGAAAGAAGAAGTTAAGAAAGAAATCGGCAAGAAAGATCTGACCCGACTGCTCAGCAGTCGGCCCGAATCTCGGGGACTACACCCAGTGGGTGCGCTGACGCGCCCCCACATGAGATAAAAAGATAAAGACACTCACGCCGGCTCTCTGTCAGATCGGCGGCCCTTTGATTTGCCTCCCGGACCTGGGAGTTGAAGGTAGTGGCGTGGAGGTTGTGGTAATCCTGCGAAGGCAAAAGCAAATCAGTAAGGCAAAGTCTTCGAAGAAGTTCCAAGCCGCCTGCTCAGCAGCCGGCTCGGAACTCGGGGACTACACCCAGTGGGTGTGCTGACGCGCCCCCACGGAAAAAATCATGAGCAAGAAAACTCACCCGAACGACCGCCTGGGTCGCAAGAAACTCCTGGGTACATTGCTGCAGCGCGGTGGCTTGAGCCTGTAGCCGGCTGCGAACATCTTGCACCGCCAAGTTCAGCGCGACTGTCCCACCATCCGGTGTCCACCCCGGCAAGCTAGCTGTGGCCGACTCCAGGTCATGCGACAACGAGCTGGAGTCGGCCGCCCTCTGCGGATCCGGCTCTGAAGCCGCCCTCCCCGCATGCCGGCAAGTCGGTGACAGGACTACAAGATCGTCCGTTGCAGTCGGCTCTCCTCCCGCCGGCTGCTCAGGCGTCACCTCGGGCTGGCCGCCTTGGCCTGTCCCGGCCGACGGAGGCGGCACCACTTCTCCCGCCGGGACGACTACGTCGCCCCCCTCCCTCTCTGTCACCGGCGGGTCGCGGCCGATTTCCTTCGTCGGGGGCACCGGAACATCCGGGAGTGCGGAGCGGAGGGGGATGACAAGTTGCGGAGGCTGGCCGTGCAGGGCCTCCGCCGCCTTCTCTGCGGCTTCGGCTTCCGCCCGGGCCCTGGCTGCGGCGTTAGGGTGCGCTTCGGCCGACTCGGTCGTTGTCTCCTGGGCCGACGCCACAGCGGCTGCCCTTCGCTCCTCCGCCTCCCGCTCCTCCCGCGCCTCCCGCGTGTTCCGCTCCGTCGCCGCCTGAAGTTCGGCGCGGGGGTCTATGCGACGGACCCTGCAGATCCTCCCGCTCCGCCGACTATGGAGGCAGCGGTAGTCCGCTCAAGAGAAAGAGGGGCCCTGGTTGGCAAAACGGAGAAAGGGGCTTAGAAAAACATCGACTAAAGAAAGGAAGAAAAAGTGCGTAAGCGCCAAAACTTACGCCAAGACCGCTTGCGGCTACTTCACCACTTTGCGGAAGCGGGCCGCCTTTGCGGCCGCCTCGTCCCGCTTGGTCGCCGCTGCAGACCCCTTGGGCCTCTTCGGCCGGCCTCCGACGAGAGTCGGCGCCGCTCGGTGCTTCTGTGCGCCGCCTCGCGCAGTCGGCCCGCCGGATGGGCCGGCGCCTTGGGGATCGGTAGCCGGCTGGCGGCGCGGAATGGGATCGGCCTCGTCATCATCGGGCCAATCGTCAAAGCCGGCAGTGAAGCCAGAGCCGCCTGTCTCGCCGCCGCCCCCCGTGTCGTCGTTGTCCAGGGCAGCCGCCCCCCAAGTCGGCGTCCTCGGAGTCGTCCGCCTCGCGATCGGGGGCGAACTCGCGCTCTGGCCCCGCGGTCCCGGCCGAAGGATGAAAGAGAGGATTCTAATTAAAGACAAACCGACTGATCAAGAGTCGTCCAGAAAAGAAAATTGGGCAACAAAGGAAGAAAGAAAATTTACCAAGGGTGGTGGATTGGCGCGAGAGTACGGCGCCTTGCCATACTGCCAGTCCTCGGTGAGCTTGCAGTTGGCGATGTAGTTCACCATGTACGACACCTCGTCGTGAGGCATCTCCCTGGTGCTGAGCCGGCTTGGGTCGAAGCGGCCGCTCATCTGACAGATCAGATGAGGGCGGCCCTGAAGCGGGAGAACCCGACGCTCGATGAAGGTGGCGATCAAGTCTGGCCCAGTCAGGCGCTCCGACTGGACCAGCACCCGAAGCAGGGCGAAGGCACCAGCTCCAGCCCGCGTCAGCGACCTGGCCCGGTAGGACCATGAAGCCGGCCTCGCAGCCGGCGGGCCGGCCATGTAGGCCGGCAGATTGACATAATCGCCATACGGGGAAACGTTCTTCACGTAAAAGTAAGAACGTTGCCAGAGCTTCACCGACTGGATCAGCACAATAGGCGGGAAGGGGTTGTCGGCGGTGGACCTCCTTATGGCGATGAAGGCGCCGCACGGAGCCGGCACGCCCGCGACAACCGTGCCGAGCTTGGATTGGAAGAGCTCCCCCTAGAGCTCGATGGTGGGGAGGACGCCGAGGAAGCCCTCGCACAACGAGATGAAGGCTGACAGCAACACCACCGTGTTGGGGGTGAGGTGGTGCGGCTGAAGCTGGTAGAATTCGAGAAATAAGCGGAAGAAGCTGCTCGCAGGGGGGCCAAGGCCGCGAAGGCAGTGCGAGTAGAAGATTACTCGCTCGCCTTCTTCCGGCACCGGCGAAACCTCCCTCGCTAGCGCAAGACGGACTCACACAAGATGCTCGCCGGGCAGCCACCGCGTCTTGCGGAGGAAATCAATGTGGTCGTCGCGGACGGTGGAGCCGTCCCAAGAGCTTGACGTCGGAGCCATGACGGAAAGCGGTGGGGCGGAGAGCGCTCGGCGTGGAGGCAGCAGGCCTGCGGCACGCTGGGAAGAAGAAAAGAATGGCGGAGAAAGAGCGCGGTGAAGGGCTACCGAGGCGAGGAAGAAAAGGGAGGAGGCGGGGCGAGGGTGAGCGTGCAAACAACTGCTGCTCCCCCTCCCCGCCCCTACATATAGCCTCGCGCGGCGAAGCCGAGGAGGCGAGGCGCGGGGGGCGTGGGATTAACTGCGCCCACTCCCCCACGTCCCACGATTATCACGCCTTGATGGCGAGTGGGAACCGCCGCTGGAAGACGTGCGGACGGTTTCGGGCCACAAAAAATCCGCGTGCGGGCCGAGGCGCGGAAGTGGCGGGCCCTGGCCTTCAGCGGCGTCCCATCGCGCGCGTGGGCTGGTAGGCCCTTCTAGCGGAAGGGAGCCACACGGCGCGCGGGTGGCGGGCGGCCAGCCCGCCGCTTGGATGGCGTGCCAGCTGTTTTCCCGCCTTAGGAGTTTGGGAAGGCTTCTCCGAGAAGGCACGCAAAGGGAGGCCGGCTCCTAGCCGCCGACTCTTCGGGATAGGAAGCTAGCCGAGCTTCTCGTTCTCCCCTTCAGCCGCGAAGCCCAACCAGCTTCGGGGACTACTGTCAGAGTAAATGACCACGGGTAGCCTAACCGGCTCCCTTTGGCCCTCAGAAAAAACAATGGGCCGACGGAGCCTTGAGGCGCCCAAGACACGGGGCCGCCTTCTTCCGGCCGGCTATCGCCTGGGCCAACTAGCGGAAGGTGGCCCTGCCATAAACGATCTTCGAAGGATGCCACAGCAGGGCCGACTCCAAGAAAGCCGGCCCATGAAGGACCGGCTTCAAGAAAGCCGGCCCATGAAGGACCGGCTCCAAGAAAGCCGGCCCATGGCGGGCGGCCATGGGCCGTACCCTATAGTCAACCCCCCATAGCAGTGATGAGATGAGGCGTGGCTACAGTGGACGCTGCTACCCCCAAATCTCGGAACAAGCATGGCTACAGTACGCCGTACAGGGCGGACATGTCCTGTACTGCGAGGCACTGTTGCCATGCGAACCATGACGCCATCCACGACGGGCCGCCGGTACGGCCCAGAGGCGGCGGGCCCCTTCGGTCAGAGAGACGTCCGAAGGCGGCCTGGCCTCCCCTAGCCGGCCTAAGGCCAGGCCGGCTTCCTGAAGCCGGCTTGCCCCTCCTCCTCAGGGCGCGCGCACCATCAAGCAGACAAGATGAGGTAAGGCTACAGTGAGTACCCGCAAGGCGGCGGCACTGTAGCCATCCTTACCTCGACAAAGCCCTCGTCATCAAAGGCGAGGCGACAGTAACCAGCCCCCGACAAGACCCCCCAAGCGGTGGGGCCGGTAGCCGACGGGACCCACCAGTTGGCGGGCCCTAGAAGTCGATGGACGTAGACACTGATGGCTTGGGCCGACACCCAGGCCGGATTACCAATGTACCCCCGGGGGTAGGCCTATATAAACCCCCCGTGACGCCCATGCAAAGGGTTGGACTCTGATAGTTTTTAGCCACCACGAAGAGGGAAGGAAGGAGCTAGCCGTGCCCTTCTTCTTCCTCTCGCCGAACAGCTCTAGGAGCAGCTTATAGCAACTTATCCATCTAGTGATGATGCGGAGACCCCGCAGAGCAGCAGTAGGGGTGTTATCTCCACGGAGAGCCCCGAAGCTGGGTAAGATTCGCTGGCGTGCATGTCTTCGCCTCATCCCGTTTCCAGGCACCGGCGATGTCTTACTGGCTCCCACAATGATAAGCCATCCGTTGGCATATGTCGCACCAACCACCCAACATCGATGGCACGTGAATAGTGCACGCACTCAACGACGGAGCACGGGATGGTAGCAATGACATGGTCAGCCCTTTTTTGGAGAGAGTATGTACTACTAGTAAATAACTTTGATGTGTCTCGTCAACTCGTAGAACAACGAGAAGCTTGATTACGCCTTCTCCCTCGCCAACGCGTGCGCGGTGGCTCGCAGCACGAGGAGAAACTTTTGCTTACAAGCGGTGGACGTGCAGCAGTTCATTTGGTGTCAGATTGCCAGAAGCACTACTGTAGAACCATTGACTTCCAGAAGAGGCGGAGAGCCAAGCGCAAGGTCACCTACTAACCTTAGGCTAGGCATAGTGGGAGTAACATAAGTAGGGGTACCTCCTTTTTTGTATTCTAGAAACAACCACACGCGAATATCAAGGTGCTGGTTACGTAGAACAAATTTCCTGGAGTCCATGCTCAGCCGTCCTCTATCTCTCTTCTCAGCCAGCCAGCGGACGCATGGAGCCCATCGTCTGCTTGCTCACATGCGGTCCCACATGTCAGTGAAAATGCAAGAGGACCCACTGAACCTGCACATCTTTCACCTCGACGTGTTGGTGATGAAAAACAAATCCAATAAAGATCTTCGGTGACCGCTTTTGGAGTTGCTCAAGAGTAGTAAGATTCTATTTATAGTTTAACCCAAGATGCACATCACGTGGCTTTAACTACCACTCTATTTTCTTGCATGACACGACCTGGATGTTGGATGTCCCACGTGTCAGCAAAAGGAGGAAGAGCCCGACCAAATCTTCGGTTGTGCTCTCGGATTAGACTAGTTGTGCTAACTTTAAAAATTTATTATGTACTCCCTCCGTTCCAAAATACTTGACTTCCATTTGTCCAAAAATGGATGTACCTATATACTAAAACATGTCTAGATACATCTATATTTTGACAAATAGAAGGCATGTATTGTGGAACAGAGGGAGTAGAATGGATGCAAGTTTTGGTATTGGGAAGAAGAGTACATCCATATATTGACAGAGCATTGGAGTTGGCCTTACAAGTGGGACCGCAGTTGAGGAAACCGACTATCGGCAAACCCCCACCTCGCCCGCCGCGCGATGGCTGAGTTAGAGAAACGATGAGGTTGAAGAGATTGCTCTAGCACGGACTCCAAGAAATATGGTGTCAGATGAAGTCGTGCTGGTGGCGGGTGCCGTACTCCTGGATGTGAATGCTTGTTCTGGCCCGTTCGACCCTACTACTCCTACTACTTACTATATAGTACTAGTATCGAGGATTCGAGGTGCTGGTTACGTACAGCGAACACGTTAACATGTGGCTACAGTAAAAACACCGACCCGACGCGTGAAGCATGTGAAGCTAGTACAAATAGTGTACTACTATTGTTGATTGGCCTCATCCCATAACCTGTTGCAATGCACGTACAATTATGTATTCGGAAAATATTTTTTTGCCTCGTTGCACCACTCACTCAGAGAAGCGACTCGAAAGCCATTCATAAATTTAGTAAGTTTATCACAGGCATATCATTTTATTACATACAACAGGTCATCAACCCACATCGACAACGAGGATACATTATAAATACTAAAGTTTTCATCACACAATAAATAACAAGGAATGAAATGAACTTCAACTCAACCAATCCTCGACTTCTCTGGGACGAGCCATCTATTGTCGATCTCAAGACCAACGCAGGACTGATCATCCAGGCTGAAGCGGCCTACTATATCAGTACCAGGGTAGGGAACCACCCAAATGTTCGAGGTATAGACACAGTTGCTTCTCATAAATGGTACTAGTAACATTGTGTCAACAACAGTTGGATCGCCTTTCACCATCATCGGATAGTTTTGTCCAAGGAAGAGCGAGTTTTCTCCAAGACTATCAATTCTATACCAGGGAGAAGGTATTGGCGCTAGCACACTAGTATCCATCCCGAATACCATGCAACGGGTGTTGGAATAGGTCCGGAGAGTGCGACCATGGGAGACAACATGTGTTCCCTCAATAGTAACAAACTCAGTGCGATGTATACACACAAGAAGAGGTGATCCATCGGAATTAGTTGCCAGGCGCCACTGAGTATATACGTTCTGCTCGTCCTCATGCTTGTGATCAGCACCATCGTCATCTCCCCCTTGGTTATAAAAATTTTCAAGTATAGGTGGTGGAATGTTCACAGGAACGTGGAAACACAAGAAGAAGGTTAATTAGTAAAGGGAAACTTGCTAACCCGCATGCATGTGGATGAAATAATTATAATTACGGTGGAAGACAAATGTACCGAAAGTATAAGGATTCCATGCAAAAACAGTGCCACGAGTGGTGGAAGCAAACACAAGGCCCTCGTATTGAATTGCATCACAGTACACATCCGTGTATAGAAACTGATTTTTGAGCAATATCCATCCAGTCGAACCACGAAGGACGGCAACAAGCTTGTCGAAGATAGCAACAACTTCATAGTTATTGTAATTCCAAGAGCGGTTGGGAACTCGACAAATTGCTATCTTCCATAGAAGACAATCACCATGATCATATTTGAATGTGCGTACAATACCGGTGTGCTCAACCTATGGGCAGTCTGCTGAGATTTTTGGAAGTGGAACCCGGTCACGAGTGTACACATTCACAAGTTCCCACTCACAGTTGGACCCAATGTAAACAACCCAATCTCCATTTGCGCCTGCCCAATCCTTTCCCTCAAGCGATGGCATCTTAACATCATACATATCATTATCAAGCGGCATCAACTTGCACAAGGCAAGGCCTACGTCGTCCCCACGCCGGTAGTCATCAGGGTCACGGCGAAGAAGATAGGGGAGATCAAACCGCTCCTTGACTCTTGGGTTCCTTGTAATGATGTTATTAGTTGAGTCAAGAATGGGCTTGAACGAACCTGCCATGCTAGCCGAGGTGATGACGTCACACTGATCAATGAGTTCCTCCACCATGTCATCTTTCAGATCGGGGCAAGAATAACGGGGTCGTTTCCGGCCTGTTCCCTCCATGGAGAAGACGATCAAACAATGGTAGAAGAAAGGGTGAAGGGCTGAAGGAAAATGGAGGAGGGAGAGGAAGAGCGTGCGACAGCAGTTCCAAATCGAGAGGGAAAGGCGAAGAGTCGGTGGACGGTTGCCAGTTTGCCACGGTTCACGAAGAGGCGCCTCGGCCTACACCTCCGTTCGGAAATACTACTAGTAGAAAAGGAATCGCCATCGTCTCACTGATATGTTGGAACGGGACCACATGTCAACGAAACATGGTGTGTAATTTCTTGTGCAAAATGCGATCTGGCCGCGTTGGCCCGAGGTGCCGCATTAGTTATCGACCTTTATTTTTTTAACATGCAATCTGAATGGATAGCTCTTGCAGTCATCACACGTGAGCGGATATAATGATGGTTGATTCGCCTGAGCAACTTATTACTGTGGGAACATGGGAGTACCAGCGGATTCAAGGAACAGAGAAATGATGGTTGCTTCGTCCGAGCAACTTAAAGGTGGGGCTCTGTGATTTGACTGCTCACTAGTCATTACTACTGCGGCGCAACGACCAGGGTGAATCTTTCCCTGAAGTTGTGTTGTGCACTCAATATTGCTGCATGGCAGGTGGAGCCGGATGAAGGATGTCCAACATGTCGGCGAAACAAAGTTGAATTGTTTCTGGCATTGCTATCAATCCTTCAGGATTTGTTTATATATACACATAATTTTGATGAAATTGTACTGTGATGCTATGAAGGTTTCAACTTTGGTTCCCGCAGGAAAAAAAAGGTTTCAACTTAGGATTCATGTGTCTTGCCTCGAGATTATCTCGTTACAACATTCCATCAAATACAAATGAAACTACCATGGCTAATGCATCTCAATGGTTCGCAGATTAGTGCCAATATTCACATCACAACTGAAGACAAAGTTGTGAGAAGGTGTACAAATAAAAAAAACATAATTGATCGATGTTGTTCGTAGGCATGGCTCCATTTCCTTGGCACAGTGTTCATTGCTTGGCAGCTAGTTTCACCCAGCTCTGTAGCCAAAAAAGAGGTGTATGACGGACACCACAATCCGATCATTTTGTGCAGCTCCACTAAAATCGAGCGGACCATCCCTGTTTGCAAAGATATCCAGTCAGTGTGATTACAATAATAGTGGAACTAGATGATGAAACATAACACACATAAATAGAAGCCGATCACCTATACGATCTCTCTTTAGGACTAACTTCTTGTTGGAGAAGATTAGGCACGGAGTTGGATGAGGAGGATAGCAAAACCAATCTCCCTTTCCGTAGTCCCACAGAAATGTAAAAACGTTGCCCGTGTGACATTTTGGCGGAACTGGAGAAAACACTCTTTAGAAAAGTGATTTGTGCAGTTCACCAAAAGGTTGCAACAGCAACGAGGTGAAAATAGATAGCCCTGTTTGCAAAAGGAGGTCGAAAGGAAACAATTACTGCCCAATAACATGAGTTGAAGACACATACGCCGACAAAAAAGAAGCATGTTCCATGTAATAAGGGAAGGATAGCACATGGTGGTTTATCAAAAATGGTTTGAGGACGAGATTGCAAGATGGAAAGTACGCCGGATGAGATACGATTTAAGCAAACAACTAAAGAAGATCCACATGCAGCAACGTGGGAAGATGGGCAGTGGAGCAAGGCCGGAGGAAGTTGTACCTGAGGGTCGTCGGGATGTTACTAGGAGGGCGCCGGCGGCCGGGATCTGCCCATACTGCGGCAGCGAGTAAGTGGCGAAGGCCCTACCACGCCGGAGCTTGGTCAGAGAGCATGGCGGGTACCGCAGATCGAGACGTGCTGCCTCAACGCTGTCGAACGGAGAGACAATGCACATCCTCTCTTTCCGCCGGCGGACGGGATGCGGCTGGATCACTGACCAACGCTGAGAGAGAGAGGCCATGGCGGCCTTGTGTGAGATGGGGTGACGAGAGACAAACCCATTTTTCCATTTTCCCCACAGCAATCATTTTATATTCTGTACGTGCCATTGAGGAATATATAACTTTATTTAATGCTAACACGTCAAGTCGAACTTTGTTCTGTCTAGGCATGGTACCCAACCATCCTTCGAGTAAACAACCGCTACACGCGTCAAATTATCACGTGGGCTGCCTTTTCGTACAGAAATGAACTCCACCGTGTACCCGCGCGGGTGTGGCCGGGAACGAGACGTGAGTACGTGCGTCCTGCGTGCACTTCTTCTTTAGGTGTAGGTACGTATGTGGGTGGGTGTGAGAGAGATGGTTTGTGCGAAATAGAGGCAATGTGTTGATGATATCTTAATCAGAAAAACGTAACATATGCAATGTGTGTGAAACGGAGTCATGGACGTGAGATATCGATAGAATTGACAACAGGGATGAAGTGTGTGGCTGCGTGATTATGGTTGCGCGATCGATAAAGAGTGCCATCAAATTTGTGTTTGCCCATGTCAAAGATACATGGCGGCTGGCCTACTAGAATTTGAGAGGGCAGAGGTGCAGTTTTTCTCCGTGGCATGGATACCTACCTACAACGTTCGACTATCGATGTGTGTGGGGGGGGGGAGGGGGTAGAGACCGATTGACTAGTATATGTGTGGGGAAGGAGATAGACCTAGCTATGTACTGAGGGAGATCGATCGACATCCATGGATATGTGTAGCAGAGGAATAAGGTTGGGAAAAAGACAAAGGTAGAGCGTCAGAGGGTTGGTGGTGGAGTGGCGTCTCACAAATGGTGGGAGAGGCCTGCTAGACAAACGGAGGGTATGAGTGCAATATCAATAAGAGAGGGCCGGGGATGTCTATCTGTCTATGCACATGCGTGTGAGAGACGGGTCGGGAGGTATTCAAGGATGATGAGGGGAGAAGATATGGTTGTGGTAAGCATACGTAACTACATAGAAAGATCAACCGTCGTGTGTCCGAGAAAAGGAGAGACATAACTAGCGAGGTAAGTGTATCGGTGCTTGGTGAAAACGAATTATAGTCGACCTGGCTATATGTAGGGAGATCAGTTCATATACACGCCTGCATGTGTTAGAAGCAAATAAGGTCCAGAGAGGTAGACAGGGGGAGAGGGTGTGGCTAGGAGGTGGTGCGAGAGGCCTACCATGTCGACGGGGGAGGAGTGTGCGAGTATGTGATCAATGAAAAGAGGGGCGGGAGTGTGCACCTGCGTGGAATCGTATTGGACATAGGGGAGCATGGACGGTGAGAAGAGAAGAGGGAAAGTATATATGTGTTTGTTGTAGGCACACTTGGCTAGAGAGGTATATCGACCGGTGTGTGCCGGAAAGAAGGAGCCCGGGGCCTACACACACCGCTGGTGGTCTACCTAAAGAGAAATAATGAATGTGCGCGATGGAGGTGACGCTAAGGGCGGGTGAGAGGGGGGCTGGTGTGTGCATGCACGATAGAAAGTTAGCGCTAGCTAGCTACAAATAGAAGAGGATCGTGAAGGTGTAAAAGACGAACAAAGATCATAATTCATTATAAAAAAGTGGATATGGATACTTGAAGAAGATATCATAATGTAGAACATTGATTATAATTTTGGCTAATGTGTGGCTTTTGCAACTCAGGTCTAAATACTTGTCATAATGTAGGGGCCGGGGCACTATACTTTGTGTGATAAACACGGTGTACGTATGCAACATGGTTTAGATTATGAATATATAGTTAGTACATCAAATGTACTATTATTTGGAATCAACATCAAGTGTATTCAAAAAATAGAATTCGAGTTCATGTAGTACACACAGTTCATATCTATCTCTATAGTAATCATGTGGTGTGTTATTAAGGTAAAATACACGAATGATGGTTGAAGTTGGCAACAATCATGATTGTAGAATCTTATTGAAATAGAGAAACGAATTCAAATTTAGTTCGAATTGCAGCGGTAGTATAGACATTTGGAATGCACTAAAATGTTGGTATGATTAGGTTACATGCATTATACAGCAAGCGAAAAAATTTAATCGGACATAACATGGATTCATACTCCCTCCTTCTACCTATATAGGGTGTAATGAGATTTTTAAGACCGCCTATGACTATTGATAAGATTAATAGTACATGACATGCACAATGTGAAAATTATATCATTGAAAGAACCTTTCACAGATGAATTTAACGACGTGCTTTGTGTAAGTTGCATGTCATATATTATTGCTCTAATATTTGGTCAAAGTTAGCACCGAAAAATGCATTAGGGCCTATATAGATGGAAAGAGGGAGTAGTTTTGAATAGCATTTGTATAGTAAAATGGGGCAAGACTCTCTCTTTGTGTGGTGTGAATAGTTTTATTTTTTTCGTTTTGTTTTTGGTTGAGGGAAGTGCGAATTGATTTGGTATGTACAAGTACAATAATACTACACAATAGGCTTGTCCCTAAAATTCAACCTGCGTCTTGTTATATCCCGAAAATTTAGATATCGTGCTCCCAAAACTGGCGCCTTCACAACCCGCGCCTTGCTATCACGAAATTACAATGCGTGCGGAAACTCCCTCCAGTTGCCAAATCCTGACATGCGAAATCCCCCTTCTAACCCTGAGCCGAAAGGGCCGCTAGTTCAAATCGGTGGGGGGTACTTTTGTAACACACCCTACATTTTGGACAAGCGCGTCCTAAGTCATGCATCACCCCCTCCCATCGCCCCCTTCTCGCCATTCGAAATCCCAGGCCGCCATAACCTCTCCACTCCAGCCGCGAAACCCCACCCTCCTTCGTCCGCCACCTCACCACTGCCCAGCCAGAGCCTCTTCCCCGACGATGTCGTCCACCGCAACAGCTCGATGTCCCTCGTACACCTCCCCGGATGAGGATCCGTCATCCATCTCGTTGTCCCGCCGGTTCAGCCGCCCCGTCCTCCACCTCCAAGGAGCTGCTCCGACGATCCCTCGTCTATCCTGGCCGCTCCATCCCCACAGCGTCGCCTTAACCTACTCCATCGGAACCGCATCATCCTCACAAACTCCTCGAACGAAGCCGAGGCTTACTCGGCGCCACCAAAGAGGTTGTACACTCATTGCATCGCACCTTCTCCTTAACTCGACCTCCCGGCAATGACAGTGCTCCATCCTGCACCCCCATGGAGCGGCTACCTTAAAGCCGGCGCCGCAGGTGACATTTACATGGCGGCTCTCCCCCAGTGCAAGGCACCTTCGGCGGCGTCCATACCAGCCGGATCTGTTGCTGCTGCTCCGGCTCTCGCTCACTTGCTCGCGCTGCTGCTGCTACTCCGGCTCTTGCTCGATCGCTCGCTTGCCCAGCTGCTGCTGCTGCTGCTCTCCCCTCACTCGTGCTGCTACTCTGCTCTGATTTAGCCACACTTCAGTCAACTGAATCGACTTTTGGTTTAGTCGATTTTCAAGGGTTCGGGGGCAAGGGGGGGGGGGCTTGCCGGAGTTAAGGAAGAACCACCCGTAGCGGGGACGGGGGCTCACTGGAGAGGTACCCTACTATCTATCTTAGGGTTTAGGGTGGGGGCGGGGGGCTAGAGGGCTGGCCGGGGCGGCGGTGGGGAGTTGTTTCGGGGCGGCGAGGCAGCGCTGGGGCCGGCGGTTCGGCCGGTGGTGCCTGGCGGCTCAGGGGGTGCAGGTTGAAGATGAACTGCAGGCCCTCCCTAAACTACATGTCAAGTGCCTCTCTGCTACCATTGTGTTCAGTTTCGATAGTAGCATTCAGATTCCACAGTAAATTTCAGTTTCGACAGTTAAGTTCAAAGTTAACAGTTTTTACCTCATCTGTTGTAGTCAGGTGGTTTTTGGTGATGTAAATTTTACAACCATTTTACATCATCTATTGGAGATGCTATTAGAATCCCACTTTGAGATTGACGATGTATGTCTTGTGCTGCTTCAGCCTAGACGTCTTACGGCTCGCCGGAGCTGCTCCAATGACAGAACGATCCATCACAACACAGCAGTGGCCTGGACGCCGTCTACAGATTCCTCAGATCTTCCTCCACACCTCCGACAGCCACCTCTACCTCAACTGCTTCAGCGACCAACCCAATTATTCATGCATTTTGTTGAAAGGAATGAAGCAAAACATCCACCTGGACCTAGTTTTCAAAATCCTATGCATGAAAACAAGACCAAGTGCATTAGTGCCAGAATAACATTCTAACTGTACACGCTTTCATATGGTTTCACTTTATTTTGGCCATGTTTCTTTGCATTCCTCTGCTCTTCCAATTCCTGTAAACCAAACACCCAAGTTGACAGAAATCATGTGTTTACAAATGCTCTGTTTACCATGTGCATTTTCCTATCCTATTCCGGTATTTTTCCAACCCCTGCGTTTTAACAATCATGCAAGCCAAATGAGCCCTTACAGAATTACTTCAGTTACAGGTACGTGTCGAAGGGAACTTGTGTGGTTTGTCCTGCTCCTGCCGCTCGTCCACCTCACCTGAGCTGCTCCATCGACAGAAGCATCCACCAAACCAGACATCACGACTCATGAGCGTCTTTTGCCGCCTTAGATATCCTTCCCTGCCGCCGGCACCCACCGCAACGGCATCACCATCATCGACTCAGCAGATGAACATGAGGAGTACACGGGTCCACAAGAGAGGTCGCACTCTTTTGTTTCTGCTTATGTTATGCATTGCTTAAACTTACCTGCTACTTTATCGTCCTGTTCAGCTCTTGGACTCCCAAGTCAGGCCCAAATTAATGTTCAAACTTGAGTTCTAAATTAGTTGTGGGGCACATATCGAGGCAGCAATGAATAGTATGTCTGTCTAATATCTGGTTCACCTAGGGTATGCCTATGTTGTTCAACTTGGGTGGGAAACAAATAGTAAAGCAATCATCATCTGTCTTTTTATTAATTTAAAGCAATCATCAGCCTGCTATCATTATTTTTGGATCCATCCACTGGTTGTTACCATCACTCTAAATTTCTGCATGCTCTCCTTACATAATCTCACCATATTTTTTTTGTATGCATGTTAGATATTGTACACAGTCATGCTGGACATGTAGAGAAAAAGAGAAGAGTTTTGCATGGCAATACAATGTCATGCAGACATTGCTCCATGGTGGGTTCAATGGCAAACCCTCCCCACCCCTCTCCAGATTGCAATCCAGAGGAAGATATCTGTTCTGAGGCGGATTCAAACGTTGCTGACCACTCCTATTTACCCCCCAAGGTGTTTGCTCTACCTTGGCATGATGATGTTAGTCATATCATGCATATGTTGCCTTGCAGTGCCTACTTTTGACATCATATATGTCATCTGCTTAGTTTAGACATGTTCTGTAATGCCACCTGTTTAGATTCTATATCATATATGGGAATTATGCAGTTTCATGTCTTTTAGCCAGCCATAATATATGTGAAATGTGCAATGCCATCCTGTTTAACCAGGCATCATATATTTGAATGATATCTTGCCCATCCTTTTCTTCATTACATTTCCATTTGTCGACAATGTTTGTACATTAAACTACTCTTCCTGTGAATCAACCATTTGGGTGGGAGATGGAAAAATCTGGAATGAAAACAAGGCCTTCAGAGCAGACAGTGCTACCTGTCGAAGCAGATCTCTTGTTGGGTCCCGATAGCTCCTCAGAGATGGATTCGGAGACAGATGACCAGTCCTATTCCCCCCACTGGGGTGTATGCTCTAACTTGGCACGATTATACTGCTCATATCATGCATATGGTGTCTTGCATTGCATAGTTTAGACATCATATACACAATATTCAACACCATGTTCTTAGTTCAGACATCATATCGAATGCCCTCTGTTTAGCACATAAATCACATATGTGAATTAAATGATGCGATCCTGATTACTTAGATAACATGTAGGTGAATTATGTCATGCGATCCTATTTAGTTATTCATCATATTTTTGAATTATGTTATGCTATGCTATCCAGTTTAGATAGACATCATATATGTGAAATTATGCCATGCTATCGGTTTTAGTTAAACAATATACATGTCAACTATTTCATGCCCTGTTTTTTCCACACCATCTATTGCATCTGTCTCTCATACAATGTATGTAGATTCAACTATGTTTCCTGTTTATCAGCCATTTGAATTGGAGCGGGTGATGTCAGTATCTGGCGGACTAAAAACAAGGTCTTCAAATAAAACAGTGCTACCTCTTGGTGGAGATAGCACCCCGGTTGTACATGCACAAGAACCAGCCCTACCACACATAACCCAAACTCTCGCTGATTGTACCCCTACTGCGATGGATAGAGAACCAGCTTCACCCAATCTAACCCCAACCCCAGCCGATAGTAACCCAGTTCCTGTTGACACAGCACCATCTCCACCACAGAGCTCCCAAACAAGAGTAGTTAGTAAGGCAGCTCCAGTGCCCAAAGGGCCAGTACTATCACGGCGAACCCCAACTCCACTAGTTAGTATGCCTATTCCTGTGGAGGAAGCACAGCCAGCTAGTCATCGTTTAGCATCTATCGCATTTTATGTTGTTAAATCGTATGTGCGTATCTTCCCATCTTGGAAATATTATACTGAAGATGAAGGAAAATGCCAGTTGCAGGTGTTTGTCCAGGAGTTATGTGTAAGTAATGTTATTCATGGCAATTACTTTGCTTCGTCCCATACATCCTACCTCCATGATGGTTATAATACAACAAATTTTCCCATTTTTCTCTATAGAGAAGGACCGATTTGGAAACTCGGGATGAGGTAACCTGTGCTAATACCTCTGCTATCTTCAAGAATGCTTGGTGGCATGTATCGGAATTACCTGAAGAAAACGTACTTCACCGGCAAAGAAACTCATCAAATTCCCTTACGTTCTCCTGAGACACATTTACTGGATGATGACTGGGAACGCCTTGTTCTGTACTGGTCCCGAACCAAGAATGTGGTAAGGTCTATGAGCTCATTTTCTATTTTTCATTATTATATTCTTGCGTCTTACTGTACTCTGTTCATGTAGAACAAGTTCCTAAACCTAAAGAACAACTGTTCTAATTTAAGATTCCATTGCTATCATAGTTCAAAAAAGTGCTAGGCATTAATTGTGCGTTTTGCCACCGCCTTGCGCTTTACTGACCAAAGCGCATGCTTATGCGCAGTTATGCGCAATGCGTTTTGCCAACGCCTAGAGCCTAGGAGCGCTTAAGCGCTCGCTTAGGCGCGCCTTTTTTAACTATGATTGCTTTGCTCTTGTATCACTGTATTTACTGATACAAACTTAATTTTAAATTGAAGGATCCAATTGAAACTCCAATGGCACAGCAGGTATGTTCACGCATGTTTCTTTAACAGGTTTGCTCTTATCAATAGCTCTGTTGATTTCAATTTCAATTGTTTATATAGTTGACTTTCATATCATGCACATTACTAGCATCACAACAGAGCCAATAGTGTTGTTGTACATGTAGACCCATGGTACCCATCTGAAATCTTGTTGTGCCGTGTAGTTTCCCACGCTTTGTATTCTTTCACTACTGCTTTGTCTTGAACTGATATGATTTGAACCGTGTCTCTATTTTGATTTGGCAAGACAATATAGTGACCATAGGACATAGATATATGTTTGTTTGATGCTTTTATTATGTACTAGCACTTGGCAATAGAAGACTTGGTAGTTTAATCCTGTCCACCTTACTAATGAACTGGTTCACCGAAATGAGTTTCATATACTAGTACATGCTAAACTTTTTATGTGTCTGCTTGTTTCCTCTTTTAGAATGTTGACAGAATATTGGGGAAGAGTGCCTTATCAAGCAATGGTAAAGGAAGTAATGCAGATAAGGTTCAGGATAGTGACACATCCTTGTTGGTCTCCAACAAAGCTGATAAAACAGCTAAGGAAGACTACCTTGAAGACAGCGAGACAACTCCAAAGTCCTGTCTTGGTTTAGTGTTCGAGTTACTGGCCACTACCGCTTGCACAAGCTATTCAAACTCACTGTCTGAATCAGTTCGGTTTCTTGAGTCTCAACTACAAGCTGAAATACATCGATCAGCTGTGCTGCGACAAGAAGCGGAAGGACTACGGAAGTCCCTAGAGCATTCAGATGCATACTTTCTGGTGCAACAACAAGCGTTGGAGGATTTTAGCGCCAAACAAGACAAAGCTAATAAGCTTGCTAAGCTTATTGCCAGCATGGTGGATACCCAGGATAACGTTTCTTGAGCTCTTTTGAAGTTGTTTCGGTTATGCTTTAGTTTTGCTGTCGCATTTATTTGCACTGGTGGCCAATTTTGACGGCCACTGTATGTAATATGCTGCTTTGTTCCCTATATTCGCACTGGTGCCAAACTTTGATGCCCAGTGGATGTAATATGTGTAATAGCGGTAATAGGCTAGCGTTAATTGCTTGCTTATTTATTTCCTTATTGTCTTGTTTAGCTGTTTGCTTGTAGTCACTGCAGTTCTTTTTCTGTGTTTTTCTAGTGGCCACCAATAGCCTATTTTTGGTAACTAGGCCAAAATAATCATGGCAACACACGGACTGTTGTAACCATGGGCCTCCTGCAGGCCATATGATCCATGGGCCTTCTTCCGGTCGTAGGATCCATTGGCCTTCTATACGGGTCGTAGGATCCAATGGCCTTCTATATGGGCCTTAGGATTCATGGGCCTTCTATGGGCCGTAGGGTCCATGGGCCTTCTATGGGCCATACGATCCATGGGCCTTCTACGGGCCGTACTATCCATGGGCCTCATACGGGACATAGGATCCATGGGCCTTCTACGGAGCATATCATCATTTCGCCAATCATGGGCCATACTATTCGTGGACCATAACGGGCCGTTAATAGGCCGTATTTGATAACTCTATGAAAACAGCCCAACGGGTTTTTTTTGACATGAAAACGGCCCAACGTATTAACGGTCCGCAAACGGGCCGACTATAACGACGGGCTGAATTTGGCCCACAAGCAGAAAATGACAGTAATGTGCCGTATGTAACCGAATGCTGCAAATGAGCCCAAGAATCAATGGGCCCTGAGAAGGCCGAAAGATAACTTGGGCTAGAAACGGCCCAATGGAATAACGAGCCGTTAATGGGTATAAAGTGATACACTGTTCATTACGGGCTAGTTTCACCACGGGTCGTTAATGGGCCAAGAGTTACAAAGGGCCTCATATGGGCCGAAAGAAGTCATGGGCCACACATGGTTCGGAAGTTAAAATGGGCTGGAATCATATTGGACGGCCCAGATGACGCTACTGGGCCTAATTCGGAGAGGTCGTAACGGGCCCTGGGTTAGCGGGCTATAAATGGGCTATATGCGAATAGGCCGTTAACAGGCTTTCCGTGGGCCGGCCCGCCACCTTTTGACCAAGTCAAACGGGCCGGCCTTTTCACAGGAATGGGCCTCTGTTGGGCTGTGCCATGTGTCTCCGTATCATAGGCACCTTCGGTCCAATGAGTGGATGACATCTGTCCCAACGGTGAGCCGACACGTGTTTCCTCCAGCCAATGATGATTTTACACGCGGAAAATCCCCATTGGTCGGGGATGTTAACGGGTTATCGGATCCAAAACCGGACCCGATAGCTTAACAGCGTTCCGTTATGGTGGATGCCACGTGTCCGTCACCCTTGACGAAAGCACTTCTGTGATGCACGATTTATCGTCATAGAAGTGGACACTTCCGTGATGATAATTTTGGTAATGTCATGGAACACTTCTACGACAGCACAGGTATGACTATCTTGATTCTGTCATAAAATTGTCATGGATGTACATGCATGACAAAAAACGCGACCTACTGTGACAAACACATATCATCACGGAAGTGTATTTTTTTGTAGTGTTATCTGCTATGTTTACTGTATTTGGACTTCCATGATGTATCAGTTGTGATAGCTGACCTTCTATGATTATGTAACGTGAACTTCTGCTGATTAGGTATTTGTTTTCTACATGATTATTTTCTAGTCTTTTTTTCTTTTTAGTACTAGTGTTTCCTAGGTGACCTTCTCTGTTTATAGAACCTGAACTTCAAGTGCTTCAGCACCTGAACTTCTATGACTTTGATGACTGGACCTTTTTGTTTTCTTTTGTATCTTAATGGTAGTTTGATATCTAGTCTGCTATGTTTACTGTATTTGGACTTCCATTATGTGTGAGTTGTGATACCTGACCTTCTCTGATTATGTAACTTGAACTTCTGCTGATTAGGTATTTGTTTTCTAGATGATTATTTTCTAGGCTGTTGATGATGTGCTAGGGTTAGGGAGGATGTTTTACCTGTGCATGAAGCTGCCCCTATGCATGAACCTTGTCCCTCTAGTGATGTATTAGTTGATGAGGTTCATGGCAGTGAAAATAAGGTATCATTTATCTTGTCCATTTGTCTCATTTTTCATTTTACTTGTTTGTGGTGCATTATTATCACTATGTGGCCCTTTGTAATGACTTTCTATTCTTGCCGCAGAATGATGATGATAGTGTTCCTCCAGAGAAGGTTGCAGACAAGTCTGTGTCAGGCACCGGCTGCTCCGACGGGGTGGGCCCGACTGAACCTCAGTCGTCCATTGGCGTTGAGGTTTCTGATGGTGAGCAAGGAAAGGCAGTTGAGGTTTCTGATGCTGAGCAAGGAAAGGCAGTTGAGGTTTCTGATGCTGAGCAGGGAAAGGCAGCTGAGGTTTCTGATGCTGAGCAGGGCAAGGCAGCTGGAGATATCATTTTGGAGGAAGATCCCATTGAGGTTGCTGTTGAGACTGGTGGTAGTGCTGTTGTAGGCCAAGAGAACTCTCCTACAGCAGAGCCATCAGTTACAGTTGATGCCGGTTCTCCAGCTCTTCCTAGTGCTGTAGAGCCAACGGTTTTTGTTGTTTCAGATTCTCCAGCTACTCCAGCTGCTGCTGGTGTTCTTCCCGACGATGCCGCAATGTCAACTGGAGATGATGATGATGAAGAGACTGAAAGCGATAGCTATGAAGAGGAGGTTGATCATTCCAGTGCTGCCACTGGTCTAGGCAAGAATCTATAAAGAGAGGAGCATGCTCCTCTCTTCTTTCCCCATTCCCGTCCCTTGTTTATTTTTGTCCATGATATCCCTGTGAACTGCCTGTGTAGTGCAAGTTGAACTTCTGGTTTACTGCTTTGTCGTGTGGGTTGTAAAATAAAGTTTAGTGAACATATTTTGTATGGGGGGGTGTTTGTAATGCTGAGATGTGCCTGTGTTTGAATGTTGTGCTTGAATGTTGCTATTAATTAAACTTTTGTGAATCTATGTGCTTGAGATGTTCTTCTTAATTGCTATTTGTTTTTGCTGAGCAGATAATGACCTTGCTGTCGTCCGAAAGAAGGTTGATGACTTTTATTTCAGTGTAACTAGGCTTAACAATGTTCGTTCCAAGACGTGAGTGCAGCTGTTCAATTTTTACATCCATATACCCCTTGTGAACTGCCTATGGTTTCATACCTGAACTTCTTTACTATATGTTGTTGAACTTCTATTTTTTTACTTCTCTGGTGCTGAACTTCTGGCCTTTTTGTACTGCCTCTTGTGATGTAGCTGAACTTCTGGGCTTACATGTGTTATGAACTTCCTGAGTTCCTGATGCTGAACTTCTTTTACTTTCTGTTTGCTTTTTTTAGATCAATGATTATGTTCCAAAACAATGAGTGTGAAGCTTCTATTGAAGATGTCGCAATATCTTTTGCTCCTCGCGGAATGCTTCGGTCTAATGTGGCTGAGGTTGCACTCTACTGTCTACGTGCGAAGTGCCAGGGATCAGACAAACTCATCCTGCCGTATTGGGTTTGTGTAAGTCAACCATATAGTGATTTCTTTTCCGTTTTGTTCCTTACCATTTTTTAGTTAAAACTCGTTTGTCTCATTTTTTGTATTTTTCATATGTTGGTGTTGTCTGCATTATTTTAGGATAAGATTTTCATAGGTCAATTTGATTCCCGTGTGAGGAAGTACTTCTTGGCGACTGGTCCAGATAGCATGGATGCACATGATTTGGTATGCAATATCTTGTTCTGTGCCTCTCTATTAGTTTTGCATTGTGATCCAGTGTGTTTGTATTGTTTTATTTTTCTTTGTATCGTTTGATATTAGTTTTCAATCTTCAATGATACATGTGTTTATGTTGCTCCAGGTTGTTTCCCCCACTTTTTACCCGCCTGAGATTCTTGCTTCCATGGGTGGTGTCGGTCATTGGGTGTCGATATTCCTTGACCTGAAGAATTCAAGGTTCCAGCTTCTCAACTCCCACTATGGACCGGAAGATGACTGTGCGGTACGCCTGTTTCGGTGGATGACCGATAACATCAAGAAGCTTTGGAACGATGCTAGCAACGATAGGGAGACACCCTTCGACCCAGTTACTATTGACCATTTCCAATTGGATTGGATTGATGTCCCCCAGTAGAATAACAAGTATGAGTTTCACTTTTGTCTCTATCGCTTCTGTTTAACTGTAGTTGTACGTAAGGTGCGACTTGTTTTATTCGTTGGCTTTCTTTTTTGTTCTAACACTGTTCTTTTTTATGTTTTATGGCAGTATCGACTGCGGATTCTTCATGCTTACGAATGTTAGTTCGTTTCATGATGGGGTTCTTCCAAACTACTCCCATGAAAATATCTCGGATATCAGGAAGACGTGGCTGTACTCAATCGCTTCTTCCAACCTGTTTGAGACAGACTTCCAAGCTCTGTTTAGCTACTACACATGTAAGTCTTGTAACTTGGACTGCTTACCTGTATTGCATCCTTTATTCTACATGAACTTCATTATTTCTCGAACTTGAACTTCTGCTTGAGATCTTGCTGGCTGCTGGTTTCAGATGGAGAGGAGCATTCCTTGTACATAAACTTCATTTTTTATCTTTTTTATTTTGCTTATGTGTTTTATTTTAGTATTTTTTTCCTTCCATTGCATACTTGGGCACGAGCATTTCTTCTACTTGAACTTTAGAGATGATGCCTTTCTATGCTTTTGTTAGCTGTAGTTGAATGTTTTCCAGTTCATCAGTTTATCTTGAACTGTGCCTTTGGTTTTGCCTGAACTTCTTTTAGTTTTTAAATGCAACTAATTTTTTAGTTCGGCTTTAGTAGTAAACATGGCATCTATATTTTAGTTGGACTGCACATTTGTGCTGTGCCTGAACTTCAGTATTATTTAATGGTGTTTTTTGTCCTCCTTTTCTTTGAGAGTGGAACCATTGGACTTGACCGATTACCACTACTCATTCCTCGGGTCACAGGAATACCATCCTAGGGAGGAATCGATGAGCACAACTCCGAAAGAAGATGATAGACCTCGAACCCTTATTATTTCCAAGTTGGGGAAGCAGGCTGGTGGTATTTGTGGTACTCCAAGAACCCCTTGCTCCAGGAAGGTGGGTGCAGTCGAAGCAGCCAAAGCAGAAGTGATTTCGTCTGATGATGTTTTTGAAAAGATTGCTTACCCGAAGAATGGTAAATCTGCTGCCGGTACTGTTGCTGGGAGAGGTGGGAAGAATGTTGTCATCACCAGGAGGAAACCGGCAGTTGAGTCTGGAAACATAACTACTTCCAAGTGAGCATCAAGATTGCCTTTGAAGTGGCATTGTGCTGTCGCTCCCCTAAAAAAATACAGTTACCCTCATCTATCCGAGGCCTGAAAGTTGAGACAGTATGTGCTTAGTGAAGAGGGTTTGGAGAAGTATTCTGAGTGAGTTTTTTACTTCTTAACTTTGTTGCTACCAGAGATGCTACTTTGTGTTTGAACTTCTGTTGTTGTAGTATGTGGACTTCTGTTCATTTCTCCCTTGCCTTGGAGTTGTATTGTCTGAACTTTTGTTGTTGTAGTATCTGAACTTCTGTTTATCTCCCCTTGCCTTTTGAGTTATTGTATCTGAACTTTTGTTTTCTATTGTGTCTGAACTTCTAATAATTTTTCCCATCCTTTTAAATTTACAGGACAAGCTACTGCATGTTTACCATCCCTGGGAATGTGATTGACCTCACGAGGCGTGTCCTTTATACCCTTTTTGGTGAAGGGCAGCAGATGGAAGGAGACATAATGGATTATCTCATAAATTTGTGGAAGGATAAGCCAGAGATCTCTGAGATATTCACTAGTGCTGACAGGGTTGTACTTAGTCCCTACTTCATACAGGTTTTAATTCTTTGCATCCCTATCTCCCATTTTTTGCTCTAGTTTTGTTGTAGTGGCATTTGGGAGGTGTTTTAATTGTTTTTTTGTGAATGCACAGTATTGCCTGGAGTATGATTTCTTCGCTGCAAAAGTTCCAAAGTTCGATGCAAAAAATTCGGCTAAACTCCTCCCAATGTTTGTTAGCAAGGGAGAAGACCTTCTTAACGCAAAGCTGGCTAGGTTTTCATAACTCTTTGCTTTTTTAATTTTATGTACATCCATTTGCTGAGTTTGTCAAGAAGTTTGTGTTCATCCCAGTTGTTCAACACCTTTGCTTTATAGTTTGTGTTCACCATTTCTTTCATTCTTGGCAGTTTTTTTATACTATTCAAGCCAATTGGCACAATGGCGCACTACAGTGTGTATGTGCTGAATAGATATCATGGGAGCATTGACATCCCTCATTCACTACCTTACAACAATAAGGGAACATCGCGAACAAGTTTCCATGGAGACTGCCAAAATATCGTGAGTGTTTCTTAGCCTGAACCTCCTTTCATATCTGCTTGTTTGACACGAAGTTTACTATGGCTTGTGTTGACAAAATATGTTTTCTGTCTTTGTTTTGGTAATACTGCTTGAACTGACTATCATTTGATAGTTGAACTTCTCATATTTGTTTAGCTGGATCGTATGCAAGTGTCCCTTTTATGTACCTGAACCTAACTATTTAGGTTAACATGTTTTTGACTTCATCTTATTTTGGCATTTTCTGCAGATCAAGAGATTTGTTGGGTTGCTCGAGGAGGTGTACGGCAAGGCTGTGTACAAAGCGAGCAAGCAGCCTAACTAGGTGACTGTTGCAAAGAGGCCGACTTTTATCAATGTTCCAAAGCAAGTGAATAATGATTATGGTTTCTTTGCCGTGAAGTTCTGCTCTACATATGATGGCGATGAGCTTGTTGATGATTTTGGTGATGTGGAGGTATGTTTTGTCCTTGTTCTTGTCTGATCATCCTTATCATTTTTGTTGTGTGTTTTTGTTGAGCCACTCCTGCTGTGGTTTTAGTTATCCTTTACTAAACCATCGTTTCATTTTCCTGTTGGCAGGCTGCTGCAAATGACTGGAAGGCTGAGTTCATGCACACTCTAATCTTTAGTGAGAAGAATGAAGTCGTGCGTGCAGAGCTTCCTAAAGAGATCCAGTCCTTTGGCCCGTGAAGTTAAAGCATTAGTTTTAGTGTAGATTTGATCTCGTAAAGATTTAGGTTTGCTAGTGATTGGAACGATTCTGTAAAGATTTGGTTGTAAGAATTGTTTAGTAATTTGTGTATCTATAGCTGCAGCACTATTACTTATGATATTTGAGGACAAATGTATTTGGTATGAGGAACGATTTGGCTTGTGAATTTCAATATAATGCATCGTTTTTAGTATCCATGTGTAGTATGTCTTTCCCCAACAGATGTACCTGAACTTCTCCCTCGGCTATGGTTGAACTGCTCATTTTTTTGTGTTGTTTAATTTTGGGCCCCAGCATATGATCTTTGATTTGAACTTCTGCTTGAGATCTGGCTGGGCTGTTGGTTTTCAGATGGATAGGATTTTCTGTGTTGTGTAATGTATTTTTATTTTTCAACCCAACCAATACGTAGCCTTTTGCATAGAATCTATATTTGTTTTTTGTGATTTTTCAACTACGAACCAATTTCAACTATAAACTTGTGCAAAAATATTCTCATACACTCCTTCAATTTTCTTTATGTTTTTGTCGGGATTGTACATGAACTTCTGCATGTATCCAAACAGAACTTCATATCTGAGCCTGTTGTCTGAGGCTTGCTAACCTTAGTTCATACGGCAAAACTTTAATTTTTTTAATTATATTCTTTCCTACATCAATTTTATATGATTTTATATACCAAAACTCCTTCTGTAAGCTAACCTGAACTTCAGACTGTATAATTATTTGCTGGTTGCTCTTTTATGGAATACAACACCAGCACCTCATGCCATAGTATACCAGAACTTCCACTGTAATGTTGCTTGAACTTCATAGTGTATATTTTTCAATTTTATTCTTGCTTGCACTCCGCATGTAATATATCACCAGCATAGCACTTCCTGCCATAATATATCAGGACTTCTGCTGTAATATTACTTGAACTTTACATTGTATATTTTTTCATTTTACTACTGCTTGCTCTCTCATGCAATACATCACCAGCACCTCCTGTTATACTATACTAGTACTTCTGCAGTAAGCTTACTTGAACTTCTACTGTATAATTGCTTTGAAACTTCAGCAATAAAAGTTCAAGTAAGCTTTCTCCTAAACTACTTTTTCAAAAGTGGAATAATATTCTGCACATTGACATGACATAAGTTCGCTTTGTTTAATTGACCTGGTCTAATTGTTCATCAGCCTTACGCTCCTCCTAGGCTTTGGTTGTGGTGGTTTTTTCTTGACATGTACCTCTTCCTCTTCATCTTCTTCTTTATCTTCCTCTTCATCGTCCTCTTCCTCTTCATCATCCTCTTCCTCTTGCTCTTCATCGTCCTCTTCCTCTTCCTCTTCGTCTTCCTCTTCTTCGATTGTGTCTTCATCTTCTTCTTCCTCTTCATCTTCCACCACTTTCTTATTGTTGTCTCTAGGTTTTGCTTTCTGTTTCTTCTCTGGTCTTTTGCTTGTCTTTTCAGCATCTGTGCGCTTTGGGCATGTTCTTGCATTATGTGGTTCATACTGCTTGCATATGCTACAAAGCCTGCTGCTTGCTTTCTTTGGGTGTGGTCCCTTCTTTTGTTCTATAACTTTGGGCTGTTGTTTTTGAACTTTGGGTTGCTTGACCTCCTCGGTATCGTTTCTTTCCAAGAGTGTTGGATAGGTGAGCTTGTTGTGTCCCGCAACCTGGCTGCACACACTGAATTTCCTGTGTCCAAGTGGCACTCCGTTCTCAGCGAGCACGACAACTCTTCCTGCACGTGGTGCATTTATTTGAGCTCTCTTGTCACTTTTCTTTGCTGCAGAAATTTTCTTCCTACCCTTTGTTTCAGAGTACAGCGGCAGTTTCATCGTCTCTTACTGGCGCTCCTCCATTGATTAGTCAACAGCCTACTTGCATTGGTTGGCATGAGCAGCGGCATTTAGCATTTCAGCTGCATAATAATGAACGTCATCTTCAATTTCAGCATCCTCTTGAGCCATCCTTTCGTCAGCATCCGCTCGATTTGCTGAATGTATTGCATCAAGATCTTCCACGAGCCTCTTGAGAACATAGTAGGCTATGTCATATTGCTAGTCACATCTCATCGCTTTCTTGTTAACCATCAAAGTTAGCTGCAGCAAGATGTTTTGCTTTGATAGTCTTGAGCTGCCATCCGATGCGGTTGTGTTGTAGTCCCTTGTATCAAAGGTTGGCTGTGACTTTGCAGTCTTTGTGTACCGTTTGAGGATATACTTGTTTGGAAATTTGTCAGGCTTAAGGTAGTCCAGTATGTTCATGATGTGAAGGCAGAACAGGCCTGCATTTTGCGATGAATGCAGAATACATAGTTTGTGAGCCAGCAATGAGTTTCACATATTTTGATATGAGACTACTAGTTTAGCTATTTAGTGAGTTTGTTTTTCTTCTCACCTGTGTGTGTCCAAAGCTTGCATTCACACTCGTATATTTCATTCTTTGGGTCAGCAAAAACCTAGAATTCATGCTTTGACCAGGAAAATATTTCTTCATTATCATGGCCAACCTTGTTGTGGTAGTACACAAGGTACTTAGTGGGCTCTGTTGTAGGCTTTGCACGAAATAGCGTGGCTTTTCTCATCCTAGTCCTCATCTCGGTGTACACGGCTCTCGTGTACTTGATAGACATGTCTTCCTCGTAGCCATAGGTTGTTTTTGTCACATGGTTGGTCTGCACATGTCAAAAAATAAGATATTAGTCGAAGCAGAGTCATGGGTTTCATTTTTTAAATTCAAAGTGCACATGTTTGAAGGAAAACACAATATGATGGGGTTCTTTTTTTGTGTTCATACCATGTTGGTCATTGTTTGCTCGTTCTCCTTTTGTATCTGAGTTTGTATGCAAGCATTTACCCGCCTAGCAAACTTGTGTAGGTTCTGGGTCCCCTTGACAAACCCTTTCTTGAGCACGTGGTTCATGCTCTCGCTTCGTTGTGTGGAAGTCATTCTGGCATAGAAAATGTTCTTTTAATATGCTGAAATCCACATTTTCCTATCACTCCACAACTGGATCATCATCTGGTCGTTCTCCAGGTTGTACTTGTGCATGAGTTCAGCCCAGGCAGTTTCAAACTCCATTGGCATCAGCGACCAGTTTAATATAGCTGTGAACTCCTCTTTGAATGTTTTATACTTTTTGTATAGGAACGCGAGGTATTCCTTGTACTTCTTCAGGATGTGCCAACGGCATAGCTTGTGGACGGTGTTTGGGAATGTTTGTGGTATAGCTTTCGCCATCAATGGGCACTGGTCTACATGAATTAAAAAAATGAAACTTGCTTCCTTTTGCAGCGATGGTGAACTTATGTTGTACAAGTACTTGAACTTCACATGTAGCAATATGACTATCTAAAAATGTCACATGTATTTTTCTTTACAACAGTGTTCTTGAACTTCTGTGGTACTAGTGCTTGAACTTAACAGGTAGTAGTAGGACTACCTAGTAGTGTCACACTCAAATTTTTCTTACAACAGTGTTCTTGAACTTCCGTGGTACTAATGCTTGAACTTAACAGGTAACAGTAGGACTACCTAGTAGTGTCACACTCAAATTTTTCTTACAGCAGTGTTCTTGAACTTCTGTGGTACCAGTGCTTGAACTTCACATAAATAACTATATTTTTCTGAACATGTTATATATTTTTTTCTTTACATCTTTTTGTCCTTGAACTTCTATGATTCCTGTACTTGAACTTCACATTCATGACTAGTTTTTTTTCTAAACATGTGACAGATAATTTTGCTTTCTTCTACTGTTAGTTGGACTTCTGTACTAACAGTGGTTGAACTGCTTGATGTATATTATTTTCAGATAAAACCAAATATACCCAATACAGACCCATAGACTGAAAAGATGATGAAACTTGTACAGTTTTTTATTTGAACTCACCTGTTAGAATGCAAGTTGGGTGCTTGTTGTTCATGCACCGTACAAATGTATCAAACAACCACTTGAATGACTTTGCATCTTCGTCTCTGATAAGGGCAACAACAAATATTGTTGACCGCAAGTGATGGTTTGTTCCAACAAACACTCCCAGAGGCATATCAAATCTGTTGGTTTAGTAAGTTGTGTCAAAGGTTACGCAATCGCCAAAGTCTTGATATGCTCCTCGACAGCTTGCATTGGACCAGAAAATGTTTTTGATTGACTTGTCCTTGTCTACTTGTATGTCATAGAAACACTCATCATTGATTGCCTTCATGTCCTTGAAGAATGAAACAAGTTTCAACACATCATCCAAATCATCTTTCCTTGTATTCATGGCTTTCCTGCAAATTAGATGCAAACATTCATTTTGTTATTTTTGCTAGCAAAGGGTTGTGACTTAGGATGCTATGTGCATTGCAGTATGTGGATGTTTGAATACTCACTGGTTTAGTAAGTCTCGTCCGGTCATTCTTAGGAAGTAGCTTCCATCTTCATTTTCAGATAGCATGGACATGATTGTTGTGTGCTTGACATCATGGTACTGCAGGCGTTTTACGTACTCCAAAATAGTGGGGTCATAATTCTTGTGTGAGTGCAAAAATACCAGCATGTCATCAGTTTGCATGAGTGGGTGATTATGATTGTACTCAATGTCCACTGCCACGCATGTGCTATCCTCCTGCACCTTCATCCTCATTCTTGCATTGCAGCCTGTCCTCTGCGATGTTTTGTTTTGCTGCCTATCAGCCTTTGAAACAGAAGTGGTGTGTTTCCCTTGGAACCCGCAAACAAAATACTTGTGATTGTCATTCCCTCCCGTCTTCCTCATTCCAAAACCAGCGTATATGTTACAAAATTCCCTTGCTTTCTCTACATCTTTGAATCGCATCTTTAGTCTTGGTATTAGATAATCCGGGAGATCCAGCATCTGCAGAAAAAGAAAAAATAATCCAAATGGCACGTTAAAATGCAGTTTATGAACTTGTTATCCTGGAGGGAGTAGAAAATTTGCAGATAATACAAGATGCGTATATAAATATTTTTTGTTTCACTTACGTGCATGTATGATCGCAACTCCACTGGAGTCTGCTGCTGTCCCTCTGGGATGGGGCAAGGTGGAGTAATCATAGCAGGATGCAGGAGTGAATCACGGGGGGGGAGGAGGGCTGAAGATGGCCTCTCTCTTGTTTGCGTCCTTTTTGCTTGAGGTGGTTGTGGAGGTATCGCGATCCTGGTATTGGTTTGCACTTTTGTTTTGTGAAGCAATCCATCTACCTTATGTCCCGTACAATTCTGACTTGTAGCAGCAGCAGTAGCAACAAGATCCAACGGTGGTAGTGTGCAGAGCACTCTCCTCCGTGTGTGTGTTCCTATTTGATTTGTCCTGGGATCTTGTTTAGTTGCTTCCATTTGGCGTTGACGAGGCACACCATGATAACCTCCAGAGTTACACGCAGGACTTCAGCTAACCCCCTCCTCCATCAGTGTGCTTGGGAGTCTGTTCGTTGATACAAAGAATCCGCGGGGGATTTCCGGCGTCACCCAATTAGGTGGAGCCGCAAAGTTGTGCGGATAGAGCTGTGACCCAGCATCTTGGAAGTCTCCATGTGCTTCGGGTGTCATCCATTTTTGGTCTAGAGCAGTTTGGCAATGTTGTTGGTGCGTTTGAGGGGTGACCCATTGAGGGGGTAGTTCAACGTGTACGGGCTTGGGATTGAGTACTTGCTGCTGGGAACTTCTGATCTTCTTCATGCGTCTCTCGTCTTCCTGTCATAAAAGAAAAAAATGTTTATTAGCACACAAGTTACATCTGCCTATACCTTTCTAACTGAACTTAGCATTATTCACAGCCTGAACTTCACATGGCTTTTCACATGTGAAGTTCAGGCAAATTTACTACTTTATTTGCAGCCTGGACTGATGCTCACAGACTACCTGAACTTCATATGGATGTAAGCAGGAAGATTTTTAAAAAGCTTTTGTAGCCTGGACTGATGCTCACAGACTACCTGAACTTCACATGGATGTAAGCAGGCAGATTTACTACTATTTGCAGCCTGGACTGATGCTCAAAGACTACCTGAACTTCACATGGATGTAAGCAGGCAGATTTTAAAAAAGCTTTTGTAGCCTGGACTGATGCTACACACCACCTGAACTTCACATGGATGTAAGCAGACAGACTTTAAAAAAGCTTTTGTATCCTGGACTGATGCTCACAGACTACCTGAACTTCACATGGATGTAAGCAGGCAGATTTAAAAAAAGCTTCTGTAGCCTGGACTGATGCTCACAGACTACCTGAATTTCACATGGCAGTAAGAAAATAACAAGCAGAGGGAAGAAGTTCAACCATACCCTGGCTAGAAGTCCGGCCAACCTTTTTCCAGCAGCTGATAGGCCACCTTGTGAGCAATTTGTCGGAGAGCTAGGAGAGGAACCGCATGGCAATCCATGTCTTGCATAGGACGCGAAGTTCATCTGCATGAAGCAAGAAGGTCGGGCAAGGGAAGATTGAAGAAGAAGGCGACAAGTGGGAGGAAGTTCATGTATCGCTGCTGGATTTGAAGGCGCCGCCGATGCCGCCTCCGCTGCGGAGTTGCCCCGTTGGTCATGTCGTTCGCCGTAGCTTCCGTTGGGGCCGTCATCTACTCTGCCAAGGCATCGGGCGGTGAGGATGGAAGGAGGATGCGGCTTCCCCGCGTCCAGGCGACGCGGGCTCCCTCGCACCGGCATCTGTCGTCGCTCGGTCGCCCGTGCCGGTGGTCGGCCAAGAGGTAGGACGGAGGGGTGGCGGCAAATCCGGTCGACCAGGCTCTGGAGACAGAGGGGATGCGGCGGATCCGGCCAGCTAGGAGCTGGAGATAGGGGGAAGGCGGCGGATCAAGTGGAGGAGCGGCAGATCGAGGCGAGGAGGGGGGCTGGGGCAGCTCGGGATCAGGATCAGGTGGATCCTGTCGGGGCGGCCTCGGGATCTAGTGGATCCTGTCAGGCGGGCCGACAGTTCAGAAGCCCTCCCGAACTTCCAAACTGCCGCCCGCCCAACAGGATCCACTGGATCCCGAGGCCGCCCCGACAGGATCCACCTGATCCCGATCCCGAGCCACCCCATCCCCCCTCCTCGCCGCTCCTCCTCTCGATCGGCCGCCTTCCCCCCATCTCCAGCTCCTGGCTGGCCGGACCCGCCGCCTTCCCTCTGTCACCAGAACCTGGTCGACCGGATCTGCAGCCACCCCTCCGTCCCACCTCCTGGCCGACCACCGGCGCAGCCGAGCAAGCGACGGCGGACGCTGGCGCAAGGGAGTCCACGTCGCCTGGACGCGCCAAAGCCGCCATGGACTTCCGGAAGCTGCATCCTCCTTCCATCCTCACCGCCTGATGCATTGGAAGAGTAGAAGACGGCCCCGACGGAAGCTACGACGAACGGCGCGGCCAACAGAGCAACTCCACGGCGGAGGCGACATCAGCGGCGCCTTCAAATCCAGCAACGGTACGTGAACTTCCTCCCACTTGTCGCCTTCTTCTTCAAACTTCCCTTGCTTGACCTTCTTGCTTCATGCAGATGAACTTCGCGCCCTATGCAAGAAATGGATTGCCATACAGTTCCTCTCCTAGCTCTCCGACAAATTGCTCACAAGGTGGCCTATCAGCTGCTGGAAAAAGGTTAGCCTAACTTCTAGTCAGGGTATGGTTGAACTTCTTCCCTCTGCTTGTTATTTTCTTACAGCCATGTGAAGTTCAGGTGGTTTGTGAGCATCAGTCCAGGCTACAAAAGCTTTTTTAAAATCGGCCTACTTACATGTTGGGGAACGTTGCAGAAAACAAAAATTTTCCTACTCGTTTCACCAAGATCTTCTAGGAGTTCATCTAGCAACGAGTGATTAGATGCATCTACGTACCTTGTAGATCGTGAGCGGAAGCGTTCAAAAGAATGGTGATGATGTAGTCGTACTCGACGTGATCCAAATCACCGATGACCAGCGCCGAACGGACGGCACCTCCGCGTTCAACACACATACGGAACAGCCACGTCTCCTCCTTATTGATCCAGCAAGGGAGGGAGGAGAAGTTAAGGGAGATGGCACCAGCAGCAGCACGACGGCGTGGTGTTGATGGAGCTGCAGTACTCCGGCAGAGCTTCGCTAAGCACTATGGAGGAGGAGGAGGTGTTGGGGAGGGAGAAGGAGGCAACCAAAGGCCAAGGCGTTCAGGTATGAAGTCCCTCCTCTCCCCCCACTATATATAGGAGGGCCAAGGGGGGGTGGCCGGCCCTAGGAGATCCAATCTCCTAGGGGTGCGGCGGCCAAGGGGGGTTTCCCTTCCCCCCAAGGCACCTAGGAGGTGCCTTCCCCTCCTAGGACTCTTCCCCCTTCAAACCCTAGGCGCATGGGCCTGTGTGGGGCTGGTGCCCTTGGCCCATGTAGGCCAAGGCGCACCCCCTACAGCCCATGTGGCCCCCCGGGACAGGTGGACCCACCCGGTGGACCCCCGGGACCCTTCCGGTGGTCCCGGTACAATACCGATAACCCCGAAACTTGTCCTGATGCCCGAAACAGGACTTCCCATATATAAATCTTTACCTCCGGACCATTCCGGAACTCCTCGTGACGTCCGGGATCTCATCCGGGACTCCGAACAACATTCGGGTTACTGCATATACATATCCCTACAACCCTAGCGTAACCAAACCTTAAGTGTGTAGACCCTACGGGTTCGGGAGACAAGCAGACATGACCGAGACGACTCTCCGGTCAATAACCAACAGCGGGATCTGGATACCCATGTTGGCTCCCACATGCTCCACGATGATCTCATCGGATGAACCACGATGTCGAGGATTCTATCAACCCCGTACGCTATTCCCTTTGTCAATCGATATGTTACTTGCCCGAGATTCGATCGTCGGTATCCCAATACCTCGTTCAATCTCGTTACCGGCAAGTCACTTTACTCGTACCGTAATGCATGATCCCGTGACCAGACACTTGGTCACTTTGAGCTCATTATGATGATGCATTACCGAGTGGGCCCAGTGATACCTCTCTGTCATACGGAGTGACAAATCCCAGTCTTGATCCATGTCACCCAACAGACACTTTCGGAGATACCCGTAGTCTACCTTTATAGTCACCCAGTTACGTTGTGACATTTGGCATACCCAAAGCACTCCTACGGTATCCGGGAGTTACACGATCTCATGGTCTAAGGAAAAGATACTTGACATTGGAAAACTCTAGCAAACGAACTATACGATCTTGTGCTATGTTTAGGATTGGGTCTTGTCCATCACATCATTCTCCTAATGATGTGATCTCGTTATCAATGACATCCAGTGTCCATAGTCAGGAAACCATGACTATCTGTTGATCAACGAGCTAGTCAACTAGAGGCTCACTAGGGACATGTTGGTGTCTGTTATTCACACATGTATTACGATTTCCGGATAACACAATTATAGCATGAATAAAGACAATTATCATGAACAAGGAAATATAATAATAATGCTTTTATTATTGCCTCTAGGGCATATTTCCAACAGTCTCCCACTTGCACTAGAGTCAATAATCTAGTTACATTATGATGAATCAAACACCCATGGAATTCTGGTGTTGATCATGTTTTGCTCTAGGGAGAGGTTTAGTCAACGGATCTGCTATATTCAGGTCCGTATGTACTTTACAAATCTCTATGTCTCCATCTTGAACATTTTCATGAATGGAGTTGAAGCGACGCTTGATGTGCCTTGTCTTCTTGTGAAACCTGGGCTCCTTGGCAAGTGCAATAGCTCCAGTGTTGTCACAGAAGAGCTTGATCGGCCCCGACGCATTGGGTATGACTCCTAGGTCGGTGATGAACTCCTTCACCCATATTGCTTCATGTGCTGCCTCCGAGGCTGCCATGTACTCCGCTTCACATGTAGATCCCGCCACGACGCTTTGCTTGCAACTGCACCAGCTTACTGCCCCACCATTCAAAATATACACGTATCCAGTTTGTGACTTAGAGTCATCCAGATCTGTGTCGAAGCTAGCGTCGACGTAACCCTTTACGACGAGCTCTTCGTCACCTCCATAAACGAGAAACATTTCCTTAGTCCTTTTCAGGTACTTCAGGATATTCTTGACCGATGTCCAGTGTTCCTTGCCGGGATTACTTTGGTTCCTTCCTACCAAACTGACGGCAAGGTTAACATCAGGTCTGGTACACAGCATGGCATACATAATAGAACCTATGGCTGAGGCATAGGGGATGACGCTCATCTCTTCTATATCTTCTGCCGTGGTCGGACATTGAGCTGAGCTCAATTTCATACCTTGTAACACAGGCAAGAACCCCTTCTTGGATTGATCCATATTGAACTTCTTCAATATCTTATCAAGGTATGTGCTTTGTGAAAGACCTATGAGGCGTCTCGATCTATCTCTATAGATTTTGATGCCTAATATATAAGCAGCTTCTCCAAGGTCCTTCATTGAAAAACTTTTATTCAAGTAGGCCTTGATGCTGTCCAAGAGTTCTATATCATTTCCCATCAAAAGTATGTCATCTACATATAATATGAGAAATGCTACAGAGCTTCCACTCACTTTATTGTAAACGCAGGCTTCTCCATAAGTCTGCGTAAACCCAAACGCTTTGATCATCTCATCAAAGCGAATGTTCCAACTCCGAGATGCTTGCACCAGCCCATAAATCGAGCGTTGGAGCTTGCACACTTTGTCAGCATTCTTAGGATCGACAAAACCTTCCGGCTGCATCATATACAATTCTTCCTTAAGGAAACCATTAAGGAATGCCGTTTTGACGTCCATTTGCCATATTTCATAATCATAGAATGCGGCAATTGCTAACATGATTTGGACGGACTTCAGCTTCGCTACCGGTGAGAAAGTCTCATCGTAGTCAACCCCTTGAACTTGTCGATAACCCTTAGCGACAAGCCGAGCTTCATAGATGGTCACATTACCATCCGCGTCTGTCTTCCTCTTAAAGATCCATTTATTTTCTATGGCTCGCCGTTCAACGGGCAAGTCAGTCAAAGTCCATACTTTGTTTTCATACATGGATCCTATCTCGGATTTCATGGCTTCTAGCCATTTGTCGGAATCCGGTCCCGCCATCGCTTCTTCATAGTTCGAAGGTTCACCATTGTCTAACAACATGATTTCCAAGACAGGGTTGCTGTACCACTCTGGTGCGGAACGTGTCCTTTTGGACCTTCGAATTTCAGTAGGAGCTTGATCAGAAGTATCTTGATCATTGTTAACTTCCTCTCTAGTCGGTGCAGGCACCTCAGGAACATTTTCTTGAGTTGCGCCATTTTCCGGTTCAAGAGGTAATACTTCATCAAGCTCTACTTTCCTCCCACTTACTTCTTTCGAGAGAAACTCTTTCTCTAGAAAGGACCCATTCTTGGCAACAAAGATCTTGCCTTCGGATCTGAGGTAGAAGGTGTACCCAATAGTTTCCTTTGGGTACCCTATGAAGACGCATTTTTCCGATTTGGGTTCGAGCTTTTCAGGTTGAAGTTTCCTGACATAAGCGTCGCATCCCCAAACTTTTAGAAACGACAGCTTAGGTTTCTTCCCAAACCATAGTTCATACGGTGTCGTCTCAACGGATTTCGACGGAGCCCTATTTAAAGTGAATGCGGCAGTCTCTAAAGCATAGCCCCAAAAGGAAAGCGGTAAATCGGTAAGAGACATCATAGATCGCACCATATCTAACAGAGTGCGATTACGACGTTCGGACACATCATTACGCTGAGGTGTTCCAGGCGGCGTGAGTTGTGAAACTATTCCACATTTTCTTAAGTGTGTGCCAAACTCGTGACTCAAGTATTCTCCTCCACGATCTGATCGTAGAAACTTGATTTTCCTGTCACGTTGATTTTCAACCTCACTCTGAAATTCCTTGAACTTTTCAAAGGTTTCAGACTTGTGTTTCATTAAGTAGATATACCCATACCTACTTAAATCATCAGTGAGGGTGAGAACATAACGATAGCCACCGCGAGCCTCAACACTCATTGGACCGCACACATCGGTATGTATGATTTCCAATAAGTCGGTTGCTCGCTCCATTGTTCCTGAGAATGGAGTCTTGGTCATTTTACCCATAAGGCATGGTTCGCATGTGTCAAATGATTCATAATCAAGAGACTCTAAAAGTCCATCAGCATGGAGCTTCTTCATGCGTTTGACATCTATGTGACCAAGGCGGCAGTGCCACAGGTATGTGGAACTATCATTATCAACCTTACTTCTTTTGGTACTCACATTATGAATATGTGTAGCATCACGTTCGAGATTCATAAGGAATAAACCATTCACCATAGGAGCATGACCATAAAACATATCTCTCATATAAATAGAACAACCATTATTCTCGGATTTAAATGAGTAGCCATCTCGAATTAAACGAGATCCCGATACAATGTTCATGCTCAAAGTTGGCACTAAAGAACAATTATTAAGGTTTAATACTAATCCCGAAGGGAGATGCAGAGGCAGCGTGCCGACGGCGATCACATTGACCTTGGAACCATTCCCGACGTGCATCGTCACCTCATCCTTTGCTAGTTTCCGCTTATTCCGCAGCCCCTGCTTTGAGTTACAAATGTGAGCAACTGCACCGGTATCAAATACCCAGGAGCTACTACGGGCACTAGTAAGGTACACATCAATTACATGTATATCACATATACCTTTTGTTTTGCCAGCCTTCTTATCCGCTAAGTATTTAGGGCAGTTCCGCTTCCAGTGACCGCTTCCCTTGCAATAAAAGCACTCAGTCTCGGGCTTGGGTCCATTCCTTGGCTTCTTCCCGGCAGCTTGCTTACCGGGCGCGGCAACCTCCTTGCCGTCCTTCTTGAAGTTCTTTTTACCCTTGCCTTTCTTGAACTTAGTGGTTTTATTGACCATCAACATTTGATGTTCCTTCCTGACTTCTACCTCTGCTGATTTCAGCATAGCAAATACTTCAGGAATGGTCTTTTCCATCCCCTGCATATTGAAGTTCATCACAAAGCTCTTGTAGCTTGGTGGAAGCGACTGGAGGATTCTGTCAATGACCGCATCATCCGGGAGATTAACTCCCAGCTGAGTCAAGCGGTTATGCAACCCAGACACAGTGAGTATGTGCTCACTGACAGAACTGTTTTCCTCCATCTTACAGCTGAAGAATTTGTCGGAGACTTCATATCTCTCGACCCGGGCATGAGCTTGGAAAACCATTTCAGCTCTTCGAACATCTCATATGCTCCATGTCTCTCAAAACGCTTTTGGAGCCCCGGCTCTAGGCTGTAAAGCATGCCGCACTGAACGAGGGAGTAGTCATCGGAACGTGCCTGCCAAGTGTTCATAACATCTTGTTCTGCAGGGAGAACTGGTGCGTCACCAAGCGGTGCTTGTAGGACATAATCTTTCTTGGCAGCTATGAGGATGATCCTCAGGTTCCGGACCCAGTCCGTATAGTTGCTGCCATCGTCTTTCAGCTTAGTTTTCTCTAGGGACGCGTTGAAGTTGAGGACTACGTTGGCCATTTGATCTACAAGACATATTGTAAAATATTTAGACTAAGTTCATGATAATTAAGTTCAACTAATCAAATTATTAGTGAACTCCCACTTAGATTAGACATCCCTCCAGTCATCTAAGTATTACATGATCCGAGTTAACTAGACCGTGTCCGATCATCACGTGAGACGGACTAGTCAACGTCGGTGAACATCTTCATGTTGATCGTATCTTCTATACGACTCATGCTCGACCTTTCGGTCTTCTGTGTTCCGAGGCCATGTCTGTACATGCTAGGCTCGTCAAGTCAACCTAAGTGTTTGCATGTGTAAATCTGTCTTACACCCGTTGTATGTGAACGTCTGAATAAAACACCCGATCATCACGTGGTGTTTTGAAACAGCGAACTGTCGCAACGGTGCACAGTTAGGGTGAACACTTCTTGAAATTATTGTGAGGGATCATCTTATTTACTACCGTCGTTCTAAGTAAACAAGATGCAAAACATGATAAACATCACATGCAATCAAATAATAAACGTGACATGATATGGCCAATATCACATAGCTCCTTTGATCTCCATCTTGGGGCTCCATGATCATCTTGTCACCGGCTTGACACCATGATCTCCATCATCATGATCTCCATCATCGTGTCTCCATGAAGTTGCTCACCAACTATTACTTCTACTACTATGGCTAACGCGTTTAGCAATAAAGTAAAGTAATTTACATGGCGTTTCTCGATGACACGCAGGTCATTAAAAGAATAAAGACAACTCCTATGGCTCCTGCCGGTTGTCATACTCATCGACATGCAAGTCGTGAATCCTATTACAATAGCATGAACATCTCATACATCACATATAGATCATTCATCATTCATCACAACTTTGGCCATATCATATCACAAACCACTTGCTGCAAAAACAAGTTAGACGTCCTCTAATTGTTGTTGCAAGTTTTACGTGGCTGAATTAGGGTTCTAGCAAGAACGTCTTCTTACCTACGTTAAAGCCACAACGTGATTTGTCAACTTCTATTTACCCTTCATAAGGACCCTGTTCATCGATTCCGCTCCAACTAAAGTGGGAGAGACAGACACCCGCCAGCCACCTTATGCAACTAGTGCATGTTAGTCGGTGGAACCGGTCTCACGTAAGCGTACGTGTAAGGTTGGTCCGGGCCGCTTCATCCCACAATACCGCTGAAGCAAGAAAGGACTAGTAACGGCAAGAAAGTTGACAAATCTACGCCCACAACTAATTGTGTTCTACTCGCGCAAGAACAACTACGCATAGACCTAGCTCATGATGCCACTGTTGGGGAACGTTGCAGAAAACAAAAAATTTCCTACTCGTTTCACCAAGATCTTCTAGGAGTTCATCTAGCAACGAGTGATTAGATGCATCTACGTACCTTGTAGATCGCGAGCGGAAGCGTTCAAAAGAACGGTGATGATGTAGTCGTACTCGACGTGATCCAAATCACCGATGACCAGCGCCGAACGGACGGCACCTCCGCGTTCAACACACGTACGGAACAGCCACGTCTCCTCCTTCTTGATCCAGCAAGGGAGGGAGGAGAAGTTGAGGGAGATGGCACCAGCAGCAGCACGACGGCATGGTGTTGATGGAGCTGCAGTACTCCGGCAGAGTTTCGCTAAGCACTATGGAGGAGGAGGAGGTGTTGGGGAGGGAGAAGGAGGCAACCAAAGGCCAAGGCGTTCAGGTATGAAGTCCCTCCTCTCCCCCCACTATATATAGGAGGGCCAAGGGGGGGTGGCCGGCCCTAGGAGATCCAATCTCCTAGGGGTGCGGCGGCCAAGGGGGGTTTCCCTCCCCCCAAGGCACCTAGGAGGTGCCTTCCCCTCCTAGGACTCTTCCCCCTTCAAACCCTAGGCGCATGGGCCTATGTGGGGCTGGTGCCCTTGGCCCATGTAGGCCAAGGCGCACCCCCTACAGCCCATGTGGCCCCCCGGGACAGGTGGACCCACCCGGTGGACCCCCGGGACCCTTCCAGTGGTCCCGGTACAATACCGATAACCCCAAAACTTGTCCCGATGCCCGAAACAGGACTTCCCATATATAAATCTTTACCTCCGGACCATTCCGGAACTCCTCGTGACGTCCGGGATCTCATCCGGGACTCCAAACAACATTCGGGTTACTGCATATACATATCCCTACAACCCTAGCGTAACCGAACCTTAAGTGTGTAGACCCTACGGGTTCGAAAGACAAGCAGACATGACCGAGACGACTCTCCGGTCAATAACCAACAGTGGGATCTGGATACCCATGTTGGCTCCCACATGCTCCACGATGATCTCATCGGATGAACCACGATGTCGAGGATTCTATCAACCCCGTACGCTATTCCCTTTGTCAATCGATATGTTACTTGCCCGAGATTCGATCGTCGGTATCCCAATACCTCGTTCAATCTCGTTACCGGCAAGTCACTTTACTCGTACCGTAATGCATGATCCCGTGACCAGACACTTGGTCACTTTGAGCTCATTATGATGATGCATTACCGAGTGGGCCCAGTGATACCTCTCCGTCATACGGAGTGACAAATCCCAGTCTTGATCCATGTCACCCAACAGACACTTTCGGAGATACCCGTAGTCTACCTTTATAGTCACCCAGTTACGTTGTGACGTTTGGCATACCCAAAGCACTCCTACGGTATCCGGGAGTTACACGATCTCATGGTCTAAGGAAAAGATACTTGACATTGGAAAACTCTAGCAAACGAACTATAGATCTTGTGCTATGTTTAGGATTGGGTCTTGTCCATCACATCATTCTCCTAATGATGTGATCTCGTTATCAATGACATCCAGTGTCCATAGTCAGGAAACCATGACTATCTGTTGATCAACGAGCTAGTCAACTAGAGGCTCACTAGGGACATGTTGGTGTCTGTTATTCACACATGTATTACGATTTCCGGATAACACAATTATAGCATGAATAAAGACAATTATCATGAACAAGGAAATATAATAATAATGCTTTTATTATTGCCTCTAGGGCATATTTCCAACATTACAGCCATGTGAAGTTTAGGTAGTTTGTGAGCATCAGTCCAGGCTACAAAAGCTTTTTTAAAATCTGCCTGCTTATAGCCATGTGAAGTTCATGTAGTTTGTGAGCATCAGTCTAGGCTACAAATAGTAGTAAATCTACCTTCTTACATCCATGTGAAGTTCAGGTAGTTTGTGAGCATTAGTCCAGGCTACAAAAGCTTTTTTAAAATCTGCCTGCTTACAGCCATGTGAAGTTCAGGAAGTTTGTGAGCATCAGTCCAGGCTTCAAATAGTAGTAAATCTGCCTGCTTACATCCATGTGAAGTTTAGGTAGTTTGTGAGCATCAGTCCAGGCTACAAATAGTAGTAAATCTGTTTGCATTCACATGTGAAAAGCCATGTGAAGTTCAGGTTGTGAATAATGCTAAGTTCAGTTACAAAGGTATAGGCAGATGTAACTTGTGTGCTAATAAACATTTTTTTTCTTTTATGTCAGGAAGACGAGAGACGCATGAAGAAGCTCAGAAGTTCCCAGCAGCAAGTACTTAATCCCAAGCCCGTACGCGTTGCACCACCCCCTCAATGGGTCACACCTCAAACGCACCAACAGCATTGCCAACCTGCTCCAAACCGAAAATGGATGACACCCGAAACACATGGAGACTTCCAAGATGCTGGGTCACAGCCCTATCCACACAACTTTGCGCCTCCACCTAATTGGGTGACGCTGGAAATCCCCCGCGGATTCTTTTTATCCACGAGCAGACTCCCAAGCATGCCGATGGAGGAGGGGGTTAGCTCAAGTCCTGCGTGTAACTCTGGAGCTTATCATGGTGTGCCTCGTCAACGCCAAAGGGAAGCAACTAAACAGGATCCCAGGACAAATCCAACAGGAACACACACACACACGGAGGAGAGTGCTCTGCACACTACCACCTTGGATCCTGCTGTTGCTGCTGCTACAAGTCAGAATTGTACGGGACATAAGGTAGATGGATTGCTTCACAAACAAAAACAGCAAACCAATACTAGGATCGCAATACCTCCACAACCACCTCAAGCAAAAAGGAAAAGGACGCAAACAAGAGAGAGGCCATCTTCAGCCCTCCTTCCTCCCCGTGATCCACTCATGCATCCTGCTATGATTACTCCACCGTGCCCCATCCCAGAGGGACAGCAGCAGACTCTGGTGGAGTTGCAATCATACACGCACGTAAGTGAAACAAATATTTACATGCACATCTTGTATTATCTGCAAATTTTCTGCTCCCTCTAGGATAACAAGTTCATAAACTGCATTTTAACGTGTTGTTTGGATTATTTTTTCTTTTTCTATAGATGCTGGATCTCCCGGATTATCTAATACCAAGACTAAAGATGTGATTCCAAGATGTAGAGAAAGCAAGTGAATTTTATAACAGATACGCCAGACACGCTGGTTTTGGAATCAGGAAGACGGGAGGGAATGACAATCACAAGTATTTTGTTTGCGCGTTCCAAGGGAAACACACAACTTCTGTTTCAGAGGCTGACAGGCGGCGAAAGAAAACATCGCAGAGGACAGGCTGCAATGCAAGAATGAAGGTGAAGATGTAGGAGGATAACACATGCGTGGCGGTGGACATTGAGTACAATCATAATCACCAACTCATGCAAACTGATGACATGTTGGTATTCTTGCACTCACACAAAAATTATGACCCCACTATTTTGGAGTATGTAAAACTCCTGCAGTACCATGATGTCAAGCACACAACAATCATGTCCATGCTATCTGAAAATGAAGATGGAAGCTACTTCCTAAGCATGACCGGACGAGACTTACTAAACCAGTCAGTATTCAAACATCCACATACTGCAATGCACATAGCATCCTAAGTCACAACCCTTTGCTAGCAAAAAAAATAAAATGAATATTTGCATCTAATTTGCAGGAAAGCCATGAATGCAAGGAAAGATGATTTGGATGATGTGTTGAAACTTGTTTCATTCTTCAACGACATGAAGGCAATCAATGATGAGTTTTTCTATGACATACAAGTAGACAAGGACAAGTCAATCAAAAACATTTTCTGGTCCAATGCAAGCTGCTGAGGAGCATATCAAGACTTTGGTGATTGCGTAACATTTGACACAACTTACAAAACCAACAGATTTCATATGCCTCTGGGAGTGTTTGTTGGAACAAACCACCACTTACAGTCAACAATATTTGTTGTTGCCCTTATCAGAGACGAAGATGCAAAGTCATTCAAGTGGTTGTTCGATACATTTGTACGTTACATGAACAACAAGCACCCAACTTGCATTCTAACAGGTGAGTTCAAAAAAAACTCTACAAGTTTCATCATCTTTTCAGTCTATGGGTCTGTATTGGGTATATTTGGTTTTATCTGAAAATAATGTACAACAAGTAGTTCAACCATTGTTAGCACAGAAGTCCAACTAACAGTACAAGAAAGCGAAATTATCTATCACATGTTTAGAAAAAAAATAGTTATGAATGTGAAGTTCAAGTACAGGAATCATAGAAGTTCAAGGACAAAAAACTGTAAGAAAAAATATGTAACATGTCCAGAAAAATATAGTTATTTATGTGAAGTTCAAGCACTAGTACCACAGAAGTTCAAGAACACTGCTGTAAGAAAATTTGAGTGTGACACTACTAGGTAGTCCTACTGCTACCTGTTAAGTTCAAGCACTGGTACCACAGAAGTTCAAGAACACTGCTGTAAGGAAAAATACATGTGACATTTTTAGATAGTCATATTGCTACATGTGAAGTTCAAGCACTTGTACAACATAAGTTCACCATCACTGCAAAAAGAAGCAAGTTTCATTTATTTTAATTCATGCAGACCAGTGCCCATTGATGGCGAAAGCTATACCACAAACATTCCCAAACACCGTCCACAAGCTATGTCGTTGGCACATCCTGAAGAAATACAAGGAATACCTTGCGTTCCTGTACAAAAAGTATAAAACATTCAAAGAGGAGTTCACAGCTATATTAAACTGGCCGCTGATGCCAATGGAGTTTGAAACTACCTGGGCTGAACTCGTGCACAAGTACAACCTGGAGAACGACCAGATGATGATCCAGTTGTGGAGTGATAGGAAAATGTGGATTTCAGCATATTAAAAGAACATTTTCTATGCCAGAATGACTTCCACACAACGCAGCGAGAGCATAAACCATGTGCTCAAGAGAGGGTTTGTCAAGGGGACCCAGAACCTACACAAGTTTGCTAGGCGGGTAAATGCTTGCATACAAACTCGGATACAAAAGGAGAACGAGCAAACAATGACCAGCATGGTATGAACACAAAAAAAAGAACCCCATCATATTGTGTTTTCCTTCAAACATGTGCACTTTGAATTTAAAAAAATGAAACCCATAACTCTACTTCGACTAATATCTTATTTTTTGACATGTGCAGACCAATCATGTGACAAAAACAACCTACGGCTACGAGGAAGACATGTCTATCAAGTACAGAGAGCCGTGTACACCGAGATGAGGACTAGGATGAGAAAAGCCACGCTATTTCGTGCAAAGCCTACAACAGATCCCACTAAGTACCTTGTGTACTACCACAACAAGGTTGGCCATGATAATGAAGAAAGATTTTCCTGGTCAAAGCATGAATTCTAGGTTTTTGCTGACCCAAAGAATGAAATATACGAGTGTGAATGCAAGCTTTGGACACACACAGGTGAGCGGAAAAACAAACTCACTAAATAGCTAAACTAGTAGTCTCATATCAAAATATGTGAAACTCATTGCTGGCTCACAAACTATGTATTCTGCATTCATCACAAAATGCAGGCCTGTTCTGCCTTCACATCATGAACATACTGGACTGCCTGAAGCCTGACAAATTTCCAAACAAGTATATCCTCAAACGGTACACAAAGACTACAAAATCACATCCAACCTTTGATACAAGGGACTACAACACAACCGCATCGGATGGCAGCTCAAGACTATCAAAGCAAAACATCTTGCTGCAGCTAAATTTGATGGTTAACAAGAAAGCGATGAGATGTGACGAGCAATATGATAGAGCCTACTATGTTCTCAAGAGGCTCGTGGAAGAGCTTGATGCAATACATTCAGCAAATCGAGCGGATGCTGACGAAAGGATGGCTCAAGAGGATGCTGAAATTGAAGATGACCTTCATTATTATGCAGCTGAAATGCTAAATGCCGCTGCTCATGCCAACCAATGCAAGTAGGCTGTTGACCAATCAATGGAGCAGCGCCAGTAAGAGACGATGAAACTGCCGCTGTACTCTGAAACAAAGGGTAGGAAGAAAATTTCTGCAGCAAAGAGAAGTGACAAGAGAGCTCAAATAAAGGCACCACATGCAGGAAGAGTCATCATGCTCGATGAGAACGGAGTGCCACTTGGACACAGGAAATTCAGTGTGTGCAGCCAGGTTGCGGGACACAACAAGCTCACCTGTCCAACACTCTTGGAAAGAAACGATACCGAGGTGGTCAAGCAACCCAAAGTTCAAAAACAACAGCCCAAAGTTATAGAACAAAAGAAGGGACCACACCCAAAGAAAGCAAGCAGCAGGCTTTGTATCATATGCAAGCAGTATGAACCACATAATGCAAGAACATGCCCAAAGCACGCAGATGCTGAAAAGACAAGCAAAAGGCCAGAGAAGAAACAGAAAGCAAAACCTAGAGACAACAACAAGAAAGTGGTGGAAGATGAAGAGGAAGAAGAAGATGAATACACAATCGAAGAATAGGAAGACGAAGAGGAAGAGGAAGAGGACGATGAAGAGCAAGAGGAAGAAGATGATGAAGAGGAAGAGGACGATGAAGAGGAAGATAAAGAAGAAGATGAAGAGGAAGAGGTACATGTCAAGCAAAAACCACCACAACCAAAGCCTAGGAGGAGCGCAAGGCTGATGAACAGTTAGACCAGGTCAATTAAACAAAGTGAACTTATGTCATGTCAATGTGCAGAATATTATTCCACTTTTGAAAAAGTAGTTTAGGAGAAAGCTTACTTGAACTTTTATTGCTGAAGTTTCAAAGCAATTATACAGTAGAAGTTCAAGTAAGCTTACTGCATAAGTACTAGTATAGTATAAGAGGAGGTGCTGGTGATGTATTGCATGAGAGAGCAAGCAGTAGTAAAATGAAAAAATATACAATGTGAAGTTCAAGTAATATTACAGCAGAAGTCCTGATATATTATGGCAGGAAGTGCTATGCTGGTGATATATTACATGCAAAGTGCAAGCAAGAATAAAAATGAAAAATATACACTATGAAGTTCAAGCAACATTACAGTGGAAGTTCTGGTATACTATGGCATGAGGTGCTGGTGTTGTATTCCATAAAAGAGCAACCAGCAAATAATTATACAGTCTGAAGTTCAGGTTAGCTTACAGAAGAAGTTTTGGTATATAAAATCATATAAAATCGATGTAGGAAAGAATATAATTAAAAAAATTAAAGTTTTGCCGTATGAACTAAGGTTAGCAAGCCTCAGACAACAGGCTCAGATATGAAGTTTTGTTTGGATACGTGCAGAAGTTCATGTACAATCCCGACAAAAACATAAAGAAAATTGAAGGAGTGTATGAGAATATTTTTGCACAAAGTTATAGTTGAAATCCGTTCGCAGTTGAAAAATCACAAAAAACAAATATAGATTCTATGCAAAAGGCTACGTATTGGTTGGGTTGAAAAATAAAAATACATTACACAACACAGAAAATCCTAGCCATCTGAAAACCAACAGCCCAGCCAGATCTCAAGCAGAAGTTCAAATCAAAGATCATATGCTGGGGCCCAAAATTAAACAACACAAAAAAATGAGCAGTTCAACCATAGCCGAGGGAGAAGTTCAGGTACATCTGTTGGGGAAAGACATACTACACATGGATACTGAAAACGATGCATTATATTGAAATTCACAAGCCAAATCGTTCCTCATACCAAATACATTTGTCCTCAAATATCATAAGTAATAGTGCTGCAGCTATAGATACACAAATCACTAAACAATTCTTACAACCAAATCTTTACAGAATCGTTCCAATCACTATCAAACCTAAATCTTTACGAGATCAAATCTACACTAAAACTAATGCTTCGACTTCACGGGCCAAAGGACTGGATCTCTTTAGGAAGCTCTGCACGCACGACTTCATTCTTCTCGCTAAAGATTAGAGTGTGCATGAACTCAGCCTTCCAGTCATTTGCAGCAGCCTACCAATAGGAAAATGAAACAATGGGTTTAGTAAAGGATAACTAAAACCACAGCAGGAGCGGCTCAACAAAAACACACAACAAAAATGAGAAGGATGATCAGACAAGAACAAGGACAAAACATACCTCCACATCACCAAAATCATCAACAAGCTCATCGCCATCATATGTAGAGCAGAACTTCACGGCAAAGAAACCATAATCATTATTCACTTGCTTTGGAACATCGATAAAAGTCGGCCTCTTTGCAATAGTCACCTAGTTAGGCTGCTTGCTCGCTTTGTACGCAGCCTTGTCGTACACATCATCGAGCAACCCAACAAATCTCTTGATCTGCAGAAAATGCCAAAATAAGATGAAGTCAAAAACATGTTAACCTAAATAGTTAGGTTCAGGTACATAAAAGGGACACTTGCATACGATCCAGCTAAACAAATATGAGAAGTTCAACTATCAAATGATAGTCAGTTCAAGCAGTATTACCAAAACAGAGACAGAAAACATATTTTGTCAACACAAGCCATAGTAAACTTCGTGTCAAACAAGCAGATATGAAAGGAGGTTCAGGCTAAGAAACACTCACGATATTTTGGCAGTCTCCATGGAAACTTGTTCGCGATGTTCCCTTATTGTTGTAAGGTAGTGAATCAGGGATGTCAATGCTCCCATGATATCTATTCAGCACATACACACTGTAGTGCGCCATTGTGCCAATTGGCTTGAATAGTATAAAAAACTGCCAAGAATGAAAGAAATGGTGAACACAAACTATAAAGCAAAGGTGTTGAACAACTGGGATGAACACAAACTTCTTGACAAACACAGCAAATGGATGTACATAAAATTAAAAAAAGCAAAGAGTTATGAAAACCTAACCAGCTTTGCGTTAAGAAGGTCTTCTCCCTTGCTAACAAACATTGGGAGGAGTTTAGCCGAATTTTTTGCATCAAACTTTGGAACTGTTGCGGCGAAGAAATCATACTCCAGGCAGTACTGTGCATTTACAAAAACACAATTAAAACACCTCCCAAATGCCACTACAACAAAACTAGAGGAAAAAAGGGATATAGGGATGCAAAGAACAAAAACCTGTATGAAGTAGGGACTAAGTACAACCCTGTCAGCACTAGTGAATATCTCATAGGTCTTCGGCTTATCCTTCCACAAATTTATGAGATAATCCATTATGTCTCCTTCCATCAGCTGCCCTTCACCAAAGAGGGTATAAAGCACACATCCTGTGAGGTCAATCCCATTCCAAGGGATGGTAAACATGTAGTAGCTTGTGCTGTAGATTTAAAAGGATGGGAAAAATATTAGAAGTTCAGACACAATAGCACATAGAAGTTCAGATACTATAACTCAAAAGGCAAGGGGAGATAAACAGAAGTTCAGATACTACAACAACAGAAGTTCAGACACTATAACTCCAAGGCAAGGGAGAAATGAACAGAAGTCCACATACTACAACAACAGAAGTTCAAACACAAAGTAGCATCTCTGGTAGCAACAAAGTTAAGAATAAAAAAACTCACTCAGAATACTTCTCCAGACCCTCTTCACTAAGCACATAATGTCTCAACTTCCGGGCCTCGGATAGATGAGGGTAACTGTATTTTTTTACGGGAGCGACAGCACAACGCCACTTCAAAGGCAATCTTGATGCTCGCTTGGAGGTAGTTATGTTGACAGACTCAACTGTCGGTTTCCTCCTGGTGATGACAACATTCTTCCCACCTCTCCCAGCAACAGTACCAGTAGCAGATTTACCATTCTTCGGGTAATCAATCTTTTCAAAATCATTATCAGACGAAATCACTTCTGCTTCGGCCGCTTCGACCGCACCAACCTTCCTGGAGCAAGGGGTTTTTGGAGTACCACAAATACCACCAGCCTGCTTCCCCAACTAGGAAGGAATAAGGGTTTGAGGTCTATCATCTTCTATCGGAGTTGTACTCATCGATTCCTCCCTAGGCTGGTATTCCTGTGACCCGAGGAATGAGTAGTGGTAATCGATCAAGTCCAACGGATCCACTGTCAAAGAGAAGGAGGAGAAAAAACACAATTAAATATAACTGAAGTTCAGGCACAGCACAAATGTGCAGTCCAACTAAATATAGATGACATGGTTACTACTCAAGCTAATCTAAAAAATTTAGTTGCATTTAAAAACTAAAAGAAGTTCAGGCACAACCAAAGGCACGGTTCAAGATAAATTGATGAACTGGAAAACATTCAACTACAGCTAACAAAAGCATAGAAAGGCATCATCTTTGAAGTTCAAGTAGAAGAAATGCTCGTGTCCAAGTAAGCAATGGAAGGGAAAAAATACTGAAACAAAACACACAAGCAAAATAAAAAAAGATCAAAAATGAAATTCATGTACAAGGAATGCTCCTCTCCATCTGAAACCAGAAGCCAGCAAGATCTCAAGAAGAAGTTCAAGTTCAAGAAAGAATGAAGTTCATGTAGAATAAAAGATGTAGTATAGGTAAGCAATCCAAGTTACAAGACTTACATGTGTAGTAGCCAAACAGAGCTTGGAAGTCTGTCTCAAACAGGTTGGAAGAAGCGATTGAGTACAGCCACGTCTTCCTGATATCCGCGATATTTTCATCGGAGTAGTTTGCAAGAACCCCATCATGAAACGAATTAACATTCGTAAGTATGAAGAATCCGCAGTCGATACTGCCATCAAACACAAAAAAGAACAGTGTTAGAACAAAAAAGAAAGCCAATGAATAAAACAAGTCACACCTTACGTACAACTACAGTTAAACAGAAGTGATAGAGACAAAGTGGAACTCATACTTGTTATTCTGCTGGGGGACATCAATCCAATCCAAAAGGAAATGGTCAATAGTAACTGGGTTGAAGGGTGTCTCCCTGTCGTTGCTGGCATTGTTCCAAAGCTTCTTGATGTTATCGGTCATCCGCCGAAACAGGCGTACCGCACAATCATCTTCTGGTCCATAGTGGGAGTCGAGAAGTTGGAACCTTGAATTCTTCAGGTCAAGGAATATCGACACCCAATGACCGACACCACCCATGGAAGCAGGAATCTCAGGCGGGTCAAAAGTGGGGAAAACAACCTGGAGTAACATAAACACATGTATTATTGGAAACTGAAAATTAATATCAAACGGTACAAAGAAAAATAAAACAATACAAACACAGTGGATCGCAATGCAAAACTAATAGAGATGCACAGAACAAGATATTGCATACCGAATCATGTGCATCCATGCTATCTGGACCAGTCGCCAAGAAGTACTTCCTCACATGGGAATCAAATTGACCTCTGAAAATCTTGTATTAAAATAATGCAGACAACACCAACATATGAAAAATACAAAAATGAGACAAACAAGTTTTAACTAAAAAATGGTAAGGAACAAAACAGAAAAGAAATCACTATATGGTTGACTTACACAGACCCAATACGGCAGGATGAGTTTGTCTGATCCCTAGTACTTCGCACGTAGACAGTAGAGTGCAACCTCAGCCACATTAGATCGAAGCATTCTGCGAGGAGCAAAAGATATTGCGACATCCTCAACAGAAGCTTCGCACTCATTGTTTTGGAACATAATCATTGATCTAAAACAAGCAAACAGAAAGTAAAAGAAGTTCAGCATCAGGAACTCAGGAAGTTCATAACACATGTAAGCACAGAAGTTCAGCTACATCACATCAGGCAGTACAAAAAGGTCAGAAGTTCAGCACCAGAGAAGTAAAAAAATAGAAGTTCGGCAACATAGAGTAAAGAAGTTCGGGTATGAAACCATAGGCAGTTCATAGGGGGTATATGGATGTAAAAATTGAACAACTGCACTCACGTCTTGGAACGAACATTCTTAAGCCTAATTACACTGAAATAAAAGTCATCAACCTTCTTTCGGACGACAGCAAGGTCACTATCGTCTCAGCAAAAACAAATAGCAATTAAGAGCAACATCTCAAGCACATAGATTCACGACAGTTTAATTAATAGCAACATTCAAGCACAACATTCAAACACAAGCACATCTCAGCATTACAAACACCCCCCCCACACACACACACACACATACAAAATAGGTTCACTAAACTTTATTTTACAACCCACACGACAAAGCACTAAACCAGAAGTTCAACTTGCACCACACAGGCAGTTCATAGGCATATCATGGACAAAAACAAACAACAAAAGGGACAGGGATGGGGAAAGAAGAGAGAAGCATCCTCCTCTCTTTATGGATTCTTGCCTAGACCAGTGGTAGCACTAGAATGATCAACCTCCTCTTCATAGCTATCGCTTTTAGTCACTTCATCATCATCTCCAGTTGACAATGCAGCGTCGTCGGGAAGGACACCAGTAGCAGAGCAGCTGGAGAATCTGAAACAACAAAAACCATTAGCTCTCTAGCACTAGGAAGAGCTGGAGAACCAGCATCAACAACAACTAATGGCTCTGCTGCAGGAGACTTCTCCGGGCCTGCAGCAGCACTACCACCAGTCTCAACAGCAAACTCAACGGGATCTTCCTCCAAAATGATATCTCCAGCTGTCTTGCCCTGCTCAGCATCAGAAACCTCAGCTGCCTTTCCCTGCTCAGCATCAGAAACCTCAGCTCCAATGGACGACTGAGGTTCAGTCGGGTCCACCCCGTCGGAGGAGCCGGTGCCTGACATGGACTTGTCTGCAACCTTCTCTAGAGGAACACTAGCATCATCATTCTGCGTAAAGAACAGAAAGTCATTACAAAGGGCCACATAGTGATAATGATGCACCATAAACAAGTAAAATAAAAAAATGAGACAAATGGACAAGATAAATGGTACCTTATTTTCACTGCCATGAACCTCGTCAACTAATACATCACTAGAGGGACAAGATTCATGCACAGGGGCAGCTTCATGCACAGGTAAAACATCCTCCTTAACCCTAGCACCATCATCTACAGCCTACAAAATAATCATGTAGAAAACAAATACCTAATCAGCAGAAGTTCATGTTACATAATCAGAGAAGGTCAGCTATCACAACTGACACATAATGGAAGTCCAAATACAGTACACATAGCAGATCAGATATCAAACTACCATAAGATACAAAAGGGAACAAAAAGGGCCAGTCATCAAAGCCATAGAAGTTTAGGTGTTGTAGCACTTGAAGTTCAGGTTCTATAAACAGAGAAGGTCACCTATGACTACAAAACAGTAATAACTGAAAGCTAACAATGAACACTAGTGCAAAAGAAATATCAAAAGCCAACATAAGCAAACCTCTTCGTTATGCTCCACATGGCCTCCTTCATGACCCAAACAAACGGAATCCTGCTTCTGAATCTCTCTCACAACAACACTTGCCTCATCTTCAAAAGGCTTGCAACGAAGATCCTGCATTTCCTTGAGCAGCCCAAAGCTAGCCCAGAGGTGGGAAGTGCTCTGACGTAGCTCTTCAAGAAATCTAGCTTCAATTGACAAAACCTCCTTCGAAGACTCAGCATAAAAACCGTGTCCGGGAGGAAGAACCCCATCAACGCTACTAAGACGCTCAACAGTTGACGGAACGCGGGCCAACTCCCCACAAACAGTTTCAAGAAGACCGTCAATCCTAACCAGGGAAACATTGGCAGATTCAAACAAACTCTCGGAAGAAACGCCACCTGCAGAACTCACACGGACAGAAGAACCTCCTGGATCTACAGGGGCCACCAGTATTAATGTCCCGGGAGAATTCAAATCTCGGAGAAGTTCCACTACCTAGGCCGACGGCACGAGGCATAGTAAGAACAGGATATTCGATACGCATAAAGAACACAACCTCAGCCTGTGTCTTCCACTGCATACAAAAACAAAAGTCAACGCATCAGAAAACAAATGAAGGAACATGGAAACAAAAAAATATAGAAGTCAGTACAAGAAGTTCAAGTTAAACTACACAGAAAAGAATGATGCATAGAAACAACAAGTTTAGCTAATTTCTTATGTATCTATCCAAAAGTTCACCTATGTACACAAAGGTAGTAATACAATATAAGCCAAGCAGTTCAGCTAATTTACTCGTCTATATGAAGCAGAAGGTCAGCTATGTACATAATAGAAGTTCAACCATGCACACAAAGGCAGTGCTAACTACACAGGAAAGAAGAAACACTCACGGGTAGTCTCCCAAACACCCAGTTGCTTGGGTCATCATCACCCTTCTTGACCAAGTCAGCCGCATCGAGCTCAAGAAGCTTGGCCTGATTCATGAAATTGATGCGAGGGGTCCTCAAGTCAATATTAGGCGTCTTGCCAATGATAAGGCAGTCCAGGTACATAAGAAGCGGCGCAATGGCACAGCCTGTGACAGCTTTTCCTCTACTAGTACCTTGCTGATACCTAACAATAGCACTTCGTATATCATCAACAACCAACTGGCAGTAGTCCATATCTGCCATATCCTCAAACACAATATTCTCAGCCATTGCTGCCTCCTTGGACACTCGTGTAGACGTTCCAGGGATAACCACCTTCATGAAAACAATCAGGTAAAACACCTGCAGAGCAAGATCATCCTTCGTCTCATCCTTCACAAGTTCCGCGAGGATATTCCGCAGATCCTTTGTCTTGATGTCGTCACTCCTAGCGTACCCAAGCTTTCCCTTCAACCTCATAACAGCATCATCAAACCCATCATTCGAGGGCCTAGGAGGGGTATGATTACCTGGAGGGAATCCAAACAGGTGGTGAATAGCATCACTTGTAATACGCAGAACCTTGTTCGCCTCACCCATGTCCAGAATCATGGTTGCAGGGTCAATCCTCGTGTAGATGTTGAGGATGAGAAATGTTGGAATCAACCTTCAAGTCAAACACACAACCAAAACCAGCCTTGATAACCCTCATCTTGTGCCTAAGTTGTAGCATTTTCGCACACGTCTTGACCTCTCCTAGCGAGCAGCTGATGTCTACTACACAACCTTCTTCTTGTAGATGTTGTTGGGCCTCCAAGTGTAGAGGTTTGTAGGACAGTAGCAAATTTCCCTCAAGTGGATGACCTAAGGTTTATCAATCCGTGGGAGGCATAGGATGAAGATGGTCTCTCTCAAACAACCCTGCAACCAAATAACAAAGAGTCTCTTGTGTCCCCAACACACCCAATACAATGGTAAATTGCATAGGTGCACTAGTTCGGCGAAGAGATGGTGATACAAGTGCAATATGGATGGTAGATATAGGTTTTTGTAATCTGAAAATATAAAAACAGCAAGGTAACTAATGATAAAAGTGAGCGTAAACGGTATTGCAGTGCTAGGAAACAAGGCCTCAGGTTCATACTTTCACTAGTGCAAGTTCTCTCAACAATAATAACATAATTGGATCATATAACTATCCCTCAACATGCAACAAAGAGTCACTCCAAAGCCACTAATAGCGGAGAACAAACGAAGATATTATGGTAGGGTACGAAACCACCTCAAAGCTATCCTTTCTGTTATATCTATTCAAGAGTCCGTAGTAAAATAACATGAAGCTATTCTTTCCGTTCAATCTATCATAGAGGTCATACTAGAATAACACCTTAAGACACAAATCAACCAAAACCCTAATGTCACCTAGATACTCCATTGTCACCTCAAGTATCCGTGGGCATGATTATACGATATGCATCACACAATCTCATATTCATCTATTCAACCAACACAAAGTACTTCAAAGAGTGCCCCAAAGTTTCTAACGGAGAGTCAAGACGAAAACGTGTGCCAACCCCTATGCATAGGTTCATGGGCGGAACCCGCAAGTTGATCACCAAAACATACATCAAGTGGATCACGTGATATCCCATTGTCACCACAGATAAGCACGGCAAGACATACATCAAGTGTTCTCGAATCCTTAAAGACTCAATCCGATAAGATAACTTCAAAGGGAAAACTCAATCCATTACAAGAGAGTAGAGGGGGAGAAACATCATAAGATCCAACTATAATAACAAATCCCGCGATACATTAAGATCGTGCCATAGAGAGAACACGAGAGAGAGAGAGAGAGAGAGAGAGAGAGATCAAACACATAGCTACTGGTACATACCCTCAGTCCCGAGGGTGAACTACTCCCTCCTCGTCAGCCAGAGCGCCGGGATGATGAAGATGGCCACCGGTGAGGGATTCCCCCTCCGGCAGGGTGCCGGAACGGGCTCCCGAGAGGTTTTTGGTGGCTACAGAGGCTTGCGGCGGCGGAAGTCCCGATCTATCTTGTCCTTCGATGGTTTTAGAGTATATGGGAATGTATAGGCAAAAGAAGTCGGTCGGGGGAGGCTCGAGGGGCCCACGAGACAGGGGGCGTGCCCAGGGGGTGGGCATGCCCTCCTATGTCCTGGCCTCCTCAAAGCTTCCCTGGCTTGTACTCCAAGTCTCACGGATCATGTTCGTTCCAAAAATCACGCTCCCGAAGGTTTCATTCCGTTTGGACTCCGTTTGGTATTCCTTTTCTTCAAAACACTGAAATAGGCAATAAAACAGCAATATGGGCTGGGCCTCCGGTTAATAGGTTAGTCCCAAAAGTAATATAAAAGTGTATAATAAAGCTCGTAATCATTCAAAACAGATAATAAAATAGCATGAATGCTAGCAGGTGCACAAGTTTGATCAATGATAATTTCTATCACCTTTTCTAGCATGATTATATGTCATAGCAGTAGTTCATCTCATAAAACTTCTCACGAACAAGTAACAATCTATTCACATGTTAAAGCATAGATCATAAACTTTCTTGAAAACTACCAAACTTCATTCTCAGTCATCAAACAATTGCAATTCATCTTATTTTCAGGAAGGGTCTATGTCAGAGCTTTGATTTAGCAAACTCCACATACTCAACTATCATATAGTCTTCTACAATTGCTAACACTCACACAATACTTATGGTTATGGAGTTTTAATCGGACACTAAGAAAGATAGGGGCTTATAGTGTTGCCTCCCAACGTATTCACCTTTGGGTGATGTCAACAATAATAGTTCATGCTAACTTACATCCAATTGGATATATTTATATCAGGATCTTTCCAACACGAGGTGCTTGCCAAAGGATAAAATGAAAAAGGGAAAGGTGAAGATCACCTTGACTCTTGCAGAAAGTAAAATACATAAAGTAAAAGATAGTCCCTTCGCAGAGGGAAGCAGAGGTTGTCATGCGCTTTTATGGTTGGATGCACAAAATCTTAATGCAAAAGAACGTCACTTTATATTGCCACTTGTATATGGACCTTTATTATGCAGTCCGTCACTTTTATTGCTTCCATAACAAGATCGTATAAAGCTTATTTTCTTCACACTAATAGATCATACATATTTAGAGAGCAATTTTTATTGCTTGCACCGATGAAAACTTACTTGAAGGATCTTACTCAATCCATAGGTAGGTATGGTGGACTCTCATGGCAAAACTGGGTTTAAGGATATTTGGAAGCACAAGTAGTATCTCTACTTGGTGCAAGGAATTTGGCTAGCATGAGGGGGAAAGGCAAGTTCAACATGTTTGAATGATCCATGACAATATACTTTAACTGAGATGTGAGAAAACATAAACCATTACGTTGTCTTCCTTGTCCAACATCAACTCTTTAGCATGTCATACTTTATGAGTGCTCACAATTATAAAAGACATCTAGGATAGTATATTTATATGTGAAATCTCTCTTCCTTCAATATTCTTTCATGAATTGTTCAAATGACCAATACAATGCTTGCTAACCTTCAATAAATTTACAACCTCTACTTCTTAGATGTGAAGTCATTACTCCCCATGGGATAAGCAAATGAGACATATATAATTTCAGATTTATGACATTCAACTCATTCAACCATTTACTCATAGGATATAAGTGAAGCACACGAGTAAATGACAAACTACTCCAAAAAGATATAAGTGAAGATCAATGAGTAGCTAAATTATGTAACTATGTGAAGACTCTCTCTCATTTAAGAATTTCAGATCTTGGTATTGTATTCAAACAGCAAGCAAAACAAAATAATGACATTTCAACGATAGCACAACTCATGTGAAGAAGCAAAAACTTAGGTTCAACCGATACTAACCGATAGTTGTTGAAGAAGAAAGGTGGGATGCCTAACGGGGCATCCCCAAGCTTAGATGCTTGAGACTTCTTGAAATATTATCTTGGGGTGCCTTGGGCATCCCCAAGCTTGAACTTTTGTGTCTCCTTAATTCCTCTCATATCATGGTTTCTTATTTTTATCAAAAAGCTTCATCCACACCAAACTCAACAAGAACTCGTGAGATAGGTTAGTATAAACCAACGCAAAACCTTTATCATTTTCTACTGTAACAAATCACTACAATTATTATTCAACATTGCCTACTAAATGCCTCTGCATATTTAGTACTCCTATCTTCAAATAGAATCATTAAACAAGCAAACATATGCAAACAATGCAAACATAACAGCAATCTGTCAAAACAGTACAGTCTGTAAAGAATGCAAGATTCATCATACTTCCCTAACTCCAAAAATTATGAGAAAAATACTACGTTGTAGAAGATTTATCAGATCTCAATATGCAAAAAAGTTTCAACATTATACCATTCTCTAAACTTTCTAGGGAATTTTTTCAACAGCGGTAAACTTTCTGTTTTCAAACAGCAACATGTATACTAGCAAAATAAGCATGGTAAAGGCTATCCTTGACATTTTTATTGAAAATATAGATGCAAAACATTATTCTAAATAACAAAAAGCAAATACTAACAAAATAAAATGACGCTCCAAGCAAAACACATATCATGTGGTGAATAAAAATATAGCTCCTAGTAAAGTTACCGATGAACGAAGACGAAAGAGGGGATGCCATCCGGGGCATCCCCAAGCTTAGGCTTTTGGCTATTCTTGAATATTAACTTGGGGTGCTTTGGGAATCCCCAAGCTTAGGCTCTTTCCACTCCTTATTCCATAGCCCATCGAATCTTTACCCAAAACTTGAAAACTTCACAACACAAAACTCAACAGAAAACTCATAAGCTCCGTTAGTATAAGAAAGTAAAACAACCACTTAGGTATTGTAATGAACTCATTCTAAATTCATATTGGTGTAATATCTACTGTATTCCAACTTATCTATGGTTCATACCCTCCGATACTACTCATAGATTCATCAAAATAAGCAAACAACACATAGAAAACAGAATCTGTCAAAAACAGAACAGTCTGTAGTAATTTGTATCAAACGTATACTTATGGAACTCCACAAATCCTACCAAATTAGGAAGTCCTAAGAAATTTGTTCATCGATCTAGAGAAAAACGAATCAGATCATAATCACGTTTCTGTGAATTAGAAAAACTAATTTACTGGGTGCAAAAGTTTCTGACTCTCAGCAGGATCAACACAACTATCACCGTAAGCTATCCTAAAGGTCTTACTTGGCACTCTATTGAAACAAAAGCTATAAAACATGATTAATAAAGTAGCATAATCATGTGAACACACAAAAACAGTAAGGATAAATATTGGGTTGTCTCCCAACAAGTGCTTTTCTTTAATGCCTTTCTAGCTAGGCATGATGATGACAATGATGCTCACATAAAAGATAAGAATTGAAACATAACGGGAGCATCATGAAGCATATGAATAGCACATTTAAGCCTAACCCACTTCCTGTGCATAGGGATTTTTTGAGCAAACAACTTATGGGAACAATAATCAACAGGCATAGGAAGGCAAAACAAGCATAACTTCAAGATTTTCAACACATAGAGAGGAAACTTGACATTATTGCAATTCCTACAAGCATATGTTCCTCCCTCATAATAATTTTAGTAGCATCATGAATGAATTCAACAATATAACCAGCACCTAAAGCATTCTTTTCATGACCTACAAGCATAGAAAATTTACTACTCTCCACATAAGCAAAATTCTTCTCATTCGAAATAGTGGGAGTAAACTCAACAAAATAATTATCATGTGAGGCATAATCCAATTGAAAACTAAAATCATGATGACAAGTTTCATGGTTATCATTATTCCTAATAGCATACAAGTCATCACAATAATCATCATAGATAGCAACTTTGTTCTCATAATCAATTGGAACCTCTTCTGAAATAGTGGAATCGTCACTAAATAAAGTTGACACTCTTCCAAATCCACTTTCATGTTCATCACAATAAGATTCAACATCCTCCAAAATAGTGGGATCACTACTTCCTAAAGTTGACTCTCTTCTAAACCCACTTTCATCAATATAATCATCATAAATAGGAGGCATGCTTTCATTATAATAAATTTGCTCATCAAAACTTGGGGGACAAAAAATATCATCTTCATCAAACATAGCATCCCCAAGCTTGTGGCTTTGCATATCATTAGAATCATGGATATTCAAGGAATTCATACTAAGAACATTGCAATCATGCTCATCATTCACATATTTCATGCCAAGCATTCTATGTAATTCTTCTTCTAGCACTTGAGCACAATTTTCCTTTTCATCATACTTACGAAAGATATTAAAAAGATGAAGCGTAATAGACAAACTCAATTCCATTTTTTTGTAGTTTTATTTTATAAACTAAACTAGTGATAAAACAAGAAACAAAAAGATTTGATTGCAAGATCTAAAGATATACCTTCAAGCACTCACCTCCCCGGCAACGGCGCCAGAAAAGAGCTTGATGTCTACTACACAACCTTCTTCTTGTAGACGTTGTTGGGCCTCCAAATGCAGAGGTTTGTAGGACAGTAGCAAATTTCCCTCAAGTGGAAGACCTAACGTTTATCAATCCGTGGGAGGCGTAGGATGAAGATGGTCTCTCTCAAACAACCCTGCAACCAAATAACAAAGAGTCTCTTGTGTCCCCAACGCACCCAATACAATGGTAAATTGTATAGGTGCACTAGTTCGGCGGAGAGATGGTGATACAAGTGCAATATGGATGGTAGATATAGGTTTTTGTAACCTGAAAATATAAAAACAGCAAGGTAACTAATGATAAAAGTGAGCGTAAACGGTATTGCAATGGGAGGAAACAAGGCCTAAGGTTCATACTTTCACTAGTGCAAGTTCTCTCAACAATAATAACATAATTGGATCATATAACTATCCCTCAACATGCAACAAAGAGTCACTCCAAAGCCACTAATAGCGGAGAACAAACGAACAGATTATGGTAGGGTACGAAACCACCTCAAAGCTATCATTTCTATTCTATCTATTCAAGAGTCTGTAGTAAAATAACATGAAGCTATTCTTTCCGTTCAATCTATCATAGAGTTCATACTAGAATAACACCTTAAGACACAAATCAACCAAAACCCTAATGTCACCTAGATACTCCATAGTCACCTCAAGTATCCGTGCATGATTATACGATATGCATCACACAATCTCATATTCATCTATTCGACCAACACAAAGTACTTCAAAGAGTGCCCCAAAGTTTCTACCGGAGAGTCAAGACGAAAACGTGTGCCAACCCCTATGCATAGGTTCATGGGCAGAACTCGCAAGTTGATCACCAAAACATACATCAAGTGGATCACGTGATATCCCATTGTCACCACAGATAAGCACGGCAAGACATACATCAAGTGTTCTCAAATCCTTAAAGACTCAACCCGATAAGATAACTTCAAAGGGAAAACTCGATCCATTACAAGAGAGTAGGGGGGAGAAACATCATAAGATCCAACTATAATAGCAAAGCTCACGATACATCAAGATCATGCCATAGAGAGAACACGAAAGAGAGAGAGAGAGAGAGAGAGAGAGAGAGAGAGAGAGGGAGGGAGAGAGAGATCAAACACATAGCTACTGGTACATACCCTCCGCCCCGAGGGTGAACTACTCCCTCCTCGTCATGGAGAGCGCCGGGATGATGAAGATGGCCACCGGTGAGGGATAACCCCTCTGGCAGGGTGTTGGAACGGGCTCCTGAGAGGTTTTTGGTGGCTACAGAGGCTTGCGGCGGCGGAACTCCCGATCTATCTTGTCCTTCGATGGTTTTAGGGTATATGGGAATATATAGGCGAAAGAAGTCGGTCGGGGGAGGCTCGAGGGGCCCATGAGACAGGGGGCGTGCCCAGGGGGTGGGCGCGCCCTCCTATCTCCTGGCCTCCTTGAAGCTTCCCTGGCTTGTACTCCAAGTCTCCCGGATCATGTTCGTTCCAAAAATCACGCTCCCGAAGGTTTCATTCCATTTGGACTCCGTTTGATATTCCTTTTCTTCGAAACACGGAAATGGGCAATAAAACAGCAATATGGGTTGGGCCTCCGGTTAATAGGTTAGTCCCAAAAGTAATATAGAAGTGTATAATAAAGCTCGTAATCATTCAAAACAGATAATAAAATAGCATGAATGCTTCATAAATTATAGATACGTTGGAGACGTATCAGCAGCGAACCGTCTTGTTAAAACTTTTCGCCTCACCTCCTCCTTGGCCACCTTCTTTGAGCGCTTTGCCTCCTCTCTTCCTCCTCTCAGGATGCTCCACAAGCTGATACTGAAAAAAATGCAATGACAAGGAAAAAAGGCAAAACAATGAGATACACAAGCTTCACCAAAATTCCACTAATGCCTACATACGCACTACATTTCAGAAGTCCAACTATGTCTACATAGGCAGTACCACCATGTATGACCACAAGTTAACATGCTTTCAAAATGTTGGAAATTTACAAAGCAGAAGTTCAACCATGTACACCAAGGCAGTAATAAAACATGTATACCAACAACTTAAGCTAATTTCTTCATGTATATATCCAGAAGTCCAACAATGTACACAAAGGCAGTAATACCATAAAAGCAAAGCAGATCGGCTAATTTATTCGTCTATATAGAGCAGAAGGTCAGCTATGTATGTCAAGGCGGTGCTAAAAACACAAAAACTACAACAATAGCGACAAATGCTCTAAAAAGTGGTAAACATGAGATATTCATACCTGATCAGCGGCAGCAGCATCATCGTCGTCGTCCTCATCATCAGCGTTGAAATCAGCATCATCCTTGTCCTCTGGATTAGCACGAGAACGCTTCTTCTCACCCTTGTTGACCTTTGCAGGTGCAACCTTGCGCTTGACGCCGCATTTCTTCCCCTTACCAGATGCACCAGCACCAAGTGGAGAAGGTGTAGGCGCGGCAGTGGCAAGCACACGAGAACTACGGCGTGGCGCACCATCGAGGCCTAGCCCTTCATCCTTAGCAAGTTCTGCAGGCCTTGAAACACGTGGGCTCCTCCGAGGAGTAACTTCACCAACTAGATGCTTCCTCGCAACAGTCTTCTTGATTTTCTTCTTAACACGGACAATCATGCCATCAGTGCCACACGGCACGTCTTCCTCACCCGTGAGCTCAGCCGCATGAACAGATCCAGGAACATCAGAACCTTTCTGAAGGTGGGCCGCCCTATTCTTCTCAAAATCTTCTTGCTTCTTCATCTTACTTTCTTCCTCGAGAAGAAGCTGAAGAGGGACATCCTCAGGTTGCGTGACAGGTTCAGTACCATCAACAGACTGCGACTGCGTCTCTGACATCTGAAGAGAGCACAAAGGATCCGGAACGGAATCACAACCTTTGACTGACGGGGCCCCCTTCTCAGCAGCAGCAGGGTTTTCTGATAAATCCAACTCAGATAAAACTTCGTTGATGGTGTTCACAGCTTCCTCCTCTATGGACACATCTACAAAGAACACAAAAAATCAAAGCAAAAAATAAAAAAAGTCAAGAACAAAAACAAAAACAACCGACGGGAACAAGTTAAAAAAACACGACTCGAGAATTTAAAATGAAAAGAAAAGGGGTTTCGCATACTAGGTGAAGCAAGAGCTGCAGAAGCAAGATCCTCGAGGCTTGAAAATTTCTCAAGGCTCGAAGCAACCTCAGCAATCACAGTCAAAGGAAAATGGGTGATTTAGCGGCGTCAGATATTGGAGCATCAGTATTAACTTCTGAAGCTTCATCTTGATCGCAGGCATTTTTTCAGAACTATTCAACTCATCACCAACTACAAAAAATGCAAGTAAAAAGGCAGCTGAGTTCTAATCCGCAATCCTACACCAAAAGGGGCTTCTACTTTTACATCAATGTCCAATACCCAGAAGTTCAACAATACCTACCAAAGCAGTAAACACAACAAACAATCTAAAATTTACATACTAAATATAAAAACAATCTACACCAGAGGGGCTACTACATACAAGATTAATGTCCAGAAGTTCAACAATATATAACAAAGCAGTAAAACAAAAGGTGCATAACAGAAGTTCAACCAAATTTCATTATAAACAAACAATAATTAAAACCAGAAGTTCAACTATGTGACCCAAGCAAGTAGCACATAAAAAGATGTAGCATGACCACAAATAGTATTTCACAGGCAAACTAAATATCAATACCATGAACATGATAACAAGAAAACAAAAAACAAAGATATACACTATAAATATGAAACATTTGGGAAGTCCAACAACACTTGGTGACATAGTTTCACCTGCAAATCATCAACTAAAAAGTAAGCAACACTCTACTAACTCAAACTAAGGGTAAAATGCATACACATAAACTTTGTTAGAAGTTCACACTATTAAGAATGGCAGTCCAACAAGAAAACTAAGTGAAGATATGGACAGACATATATAAGAATACTGCTATTTAAAATACAAGATCCAACTACATTAAGATACCTGGAGAAGGTTTTGAAGCCATGACAACACAACTGCCTTGATGAATGCAAGTCCAAACACTAGAACAACCTACTAAAACAGGGGATTGATTGCATATAGTTAGCAAGTAGAAAATCATACAACAAAATACAAAAAGAAACTAAATCAAACCCTAGGATGAAACAACTAGAACATACCAACAAGTATGAAAAGATGAACAGTAGCACATCTAGGCAAGCACCACAAAAATGTATCCATAAACTAACTAGAATGTCACAGACATAATCTAGACTTCGAAATCAACATCACTAATGCAATTAGATACAATAGATCCAGCATCAACCATCACACCACACCCTCTCTTACATGCATCTGACTGCTAAAATCAACAAAGGGGAAATGAAAATCCACACACAAGCATCTCACAAACAAATCTGGCCACGGGGGAATGCAATCCAACCACCACACGCACAAGAACCCTACCTAATCTCCCACCAAACCATCAGAAGAATGGGGTAGGAGGCGGACGCGAGAGCACACAGAAGAAATAGGCAGGCCTCGACAGATCTGGCAAAACTAAATACAAGCATTAGGGGGCAGCGTTTGTACCTCTTCAAACGACCCGCGCACGCACGAATCTATGGTGGTTCTTCCACTCCCCACGACGCCACGCGCAACTTGCAACCGCGAAGGCAGTCACCGCCCTTGCTTTAGAGCAGAAGAGAGTGGGCTGGGCGAGGGAGAGAGCGGCGCGGGGGAGAAATAGGAGCAGGGGCGTGCACCGGTTACTCCACTCACGAGGGCAGGGGACAGGGGCGGAGAAATCGGGGGATGTTGGAGTGGACGAAGGCAACGGAGCAATGGAGAGGCGGGAGAGAGTGAGCGACAGGGGGAGAGGGGTTTTCTGACAGGTGGTAGCAAGGGAGATGGTCAGTTAATGCCTCTCTGTCGTGGGAGTTGCAGCATCGGTCAAATTACAGTTTTACCCCTTAATAGCTAAAAAAAGTAAATACATCTATAGATAAATGAATGCACCATTTGAATGCATCTATTATAATGAGATAAGATCAGACAACAGCACTGCTGATATCCTTAAAACCAAAAATTGATGGCAAATACACTACTAAGGGAAGAAAAATACATACACAAAATATGCACCTAAAAAAACAAGAGAAAGAAGTTCAAAAAATAAATAACAGAAGTTCAAGTACCCTAATCAAAGAAGTAAAGGCATATGAATAAATAAACACTAAGAAACAAAAAGAAGAAGTTCAAGTAGAAAAACAGATGAAGTTCATACCTAACTAAAATACACAACATAAAAACAAGATAGATAGTGGGGTCACGGATGTGACGGACTCGCCTCCGCATGCGACGACGCGGCACGCCGCATCGTCGCCTGCTCCGGCTCGTTCCTGTCTCGGCCTCGC